>NW_025940020.1:0-107551 GCF_000764305.2 Hyalella azteca
CCTTCCAACTTATTTTCTGCTTGGTATAGAAAACGTTAAGCGTAGAACTATAACAACGAAGTTCGTAGCTCAGGTCGACCCTGCCTCAGTCTTCCTCATGGACGAATTGATTATTTTGTTTCTTTTCTAAACGTTCATGGGTGAATAAATTACTATTTTTTTCTAGCAGCTGATCGACTGAATCACAAGACGCTTTTCGTTGCGGGGACGCCATGGTTTGGCATCGTTTGCGGGCCTGGAGTTCCTCATCTAGCAAATGACTGAGGTTGGACAACGATGAATTACCGTTGATTTAACCAAACAACGCTGAATCACCGTTGAGTCATCCTATCTACGTTAAATTCGTCAAATGTCTGAGCAGCATTGTTATCGATCATTGTTTTCGACTCTCTCCCTAGACACGTCCTAAGTTATTAAGAAATCAATTAAAAATGTGATGAATGCGAGTACAACGAATTTTCCGTGCGGTGCATAGCTTAAAATGCTATGTTTCGTGAAACATGGGCATTTTATTGTTGGAAACTATGCGTACACCTGTGCGGCGTGAAGCATTTGTCATGAGCAAGGACAGAAGCGGAGCTTAAAAATATACGAGTTAGCGCTCAGAAACTGCCGTAAGTTCAGTAGCTCAAGTCTGGTGTCGAAACGACGACCAATTTTGAAATGTTGAAAAATTCCTGAATATAGTAAAGAATAAAACGATAATGTATCAAATAGCAAGGAGTCATTGACACTTACGTGCAGCAACCTCGACGAACTCAAGTTTGCAGGGCAGGAAATTCCCGCGCGCTGGATACCATATTAAGGTTTCAGATAGCAGCACCAGATTTTGTGAGTAATAAAGATTGTCTCACACAATCGGACAAATAAATAGAATGGAGTCAGCTGATATTTATTCAAATTTATTTGAACGTGCGACTGGCGTTGATGGGGCCGGTTTTTTAAGAGGAAGCTGAATTCAAAAGTTTAAATGCTGTAGTAGAATAACGGCGGTTCAATGAAGTAATTTCGTTAGCAGCAGTAAAAAGTTCCTTAACGGTGTTGCCTCGAGAAGAGTCCCAAATACTGAAATGAAAATTAAACTACTTACTAAACAATCAATTGATCAGAATCTAGCTATGTAGCAAACAGTTTCAAATTATGAATCAATAATGGACAAATAAATAAATTGAAAAACCTTAGATTTTGGTGCATCTCAGTGCTTAATGCATTTAGTAAGAAGCAAATTAGAAATATAGACGAAATCAGTTAAAGGAAGGTACTCCAGACTGAAAATTAGTAAACTACAATTTGAGATTTTGACGTTGGAAATAAAGATATTAAATCGTGGGTCACTGCTAAGGAAACTAGTTCCTCTGCCACTATCAGAAACCCCGTTTACAAGTAATTTGATATTTAAAATATTGATAATTGAATATTGATTTGTCTAGAGTACCATAGAATAATATTGCATACAGAGCGCAAATAATTAAATGGAAAATAAAGCAACATTCACACCAACAAAAAGATAGTGAAACAGTAACCAGGAAGACATTTAGAATCTGAAGGTCCTGTTGCTGTGCTGTCTGAAGTGAAGGTAGGTCCAGAAGTGAATAACTGAGAGCTAGCTGCGTTTGAGATAAGGCACGTTGCGAGATTGAACGTCTGAATGGTATGAATGCTTATGAAGGAATCCTCATCCTAGTCGATACTTGCTACCTACTTAAACTACGAAAAAACTGAATACAACAGAACTCTGAATACAACACAAACAAAACAACAACATCAAGCTAAAAAAATTTACAATGAACGACAAATATTATTAATGGTGGGAAAAATTTCCCACAATTTTGCCCGAAATTTTCTAGCGCCCCACGGCAGCATTCTTATTACGCAAAGATTACGAACATCGCCATTACACATACGACGAAACTGTAGCGCATGCTAGACTGATCAAGGATAATTTATGGCTTTAGTTAATAATGGAATTTCGTTTTAGAGTTAAATTGGAAGTCCCGTCAGAAATGCTTAAAAATTCTAGTGAACAATTACTAGGTACCTAAAGGTAGGATGATGCCTTCAGGGACTTACTTCCACCAAACAACAATCGCGGACCGATTTGCAACAAACGTCCGTTACATCTTAAGTTTTATTTGTTACATGCCGAATTATTCTAAACACGGAGGAGCATAGCGCCCCCCTCATGGGCTCGGAGGGGGGGGGGAACTTGCAGATATTCCATGTCTTTTATATTGTGAATTTTTATTTGAACCGAATATTGAAATGCGTTTTACCTGCGGAGGCGAAGAGAGCGCATTGAAGACATGAATTTTCAAAATAACAATATAACTCTTGAATCGTGATTTTGATTGCCTTGAACTCACAAAATGTAAATAAAATATGCGTTTAAAAATTACTGTTTAAAGACAACACTTCTGAACAATCCAGTGTCTTGGATGTTACACATGTACAATGAATTTCTAATTTTATTTTCAAATATTGAAAAAAAAAATATTTATCAAATTTTTTTAAGATATCAAAATTTTGTAAATGTTCAAAATTATTTATTCTGTCAATTGTTTCATGCATTGTGTCCAACTTTTTGTTTTAGACAAGCTTCTAGCTGCATGACTACCAGAAACGTGGGTATGTTTGATATCGAGAAACGCTCTCAGTGAATGTAACAAAACAAGCACCCATAAAATGCCCAGTCTTCAATTCAATCATGTACTGTAAATCAGAAAATATGTTACATAAGTTTTCTATACCATTGCTCGAGAACCCTGCCTTCTGGATCCTTAAATATCGTAAAATTTAGGAGCTATCAACTTGGGCAGAAATTCTTATAAACTCACGGCATATCACAGAAGAAAATGCTTAAAATAAAAAGGCAGCGCAAGCATCAAAATGTTATGATGACGAATACCTGCCGGTTTCATTTACATCATTTTATAGTTAGAGGAAAAATTCTGGAGAGTCAAAGTTTATGGATTCTTTGATCCCACAAATTGCTTCGATATTAGTCAATGAAAACTAACTTTCTATAGATGCAAACAATTCGCCGTATTTCGGTTGTTTATAAAACAATCTAGGGAAAGCGCTCTCCGAGTTTAAATAACTACACACATCCATCGCTTATAAGGCAGGCCCTGAGAGGCCTTATTTTCTAACATTAAACAATAACAACAGATATACCATTACTCAACAACATAGATATTATTGACTTGTATTGGGACAAACTCATGTTTTTGCATTTCATGTTGTCCATTTGTTCATGTTATTGTTTCCATTTTTTGATGCATGAAGCATCTCATTACATGAAACCCGAAATGATTCGTTCACTGATCAGTGTATTATTTATGATAGTCAGTTAATTAAGAAAGAAAGTTTCACTTGAATAAGATTATTTTCATCACATAATTCACTTAAAGACATCAGAAATAGAACAAATTATATCTCACATAAATGTCGACATTTTATATCGCTAGAATTTTTAGATAAGGTAGAAAATATATTGCAATATTTCCTGCTCTTTTTATAAACACACGAATAACCTTGCGTCATCACACACTATTTATTATTAAATATTTTTATTATTCTTTTATATTATTAGTATTTTTGAAGACATTATGTCATCAAAGCGTTAAGCGTCATGTATAAAAACTTATGGTGAATTAATGTATGTTTCATAGGGACGCGAACATCATGCCAATGAGTTGTTTTCTTTCCAAGTCAGAAATTCATTTATCTACACTCAGAAAAATTTGGTTGTCGCCTTGTTCACATATTGAGGCAGTTTCTTTCTGAGAGGACGAGCCGGGAGTGGACGTGGAATTGATGCGTCCTTCTATTGGGCGTATCGGAAAACTGGGTCACGGTGACCCACGTATCGGAAAACTGGGTCAGGATGACCCACGCATCGGAAAGCTGGGTCAGGATGACTCACATATCGGAAAACTGGGTCAGGATGACCCACGTATCGGAAAACTGGGTCACGGTGACCCACAAAAAGCTTTTGGCCTAAAATTCTCCCCGTTATACCCATGCGTCCAGTTATACCAAGGTGGAGTTTCGATCCCCAAACATTTCAGTTGTTTGGCAGTCTAACATGCCTCAACAATGTGTGCACTTTTCATAGATATCTTCAACGTTAATATAAGAGGTGAAATATGATGTTTTGACTCTTTAATTACCATTGAAAATAAAATAAGTTAACCACCGTTTGAAAATTTCTGTGGTAGAAGCTCGTCCTCTAGGTGGCAGGACAAGGGTTATCTATATACCTATTGAAAAATTCAAAACGGCTCCCCTGATAAAAATTTATAAATAAAAATTGCAGTTTGCCGTGCAACAATTAAATATTTAGTTTCCATACTGAAAATAAATTTATAGTTTCTTTAATTATAATTACAAATAATTTCAGTCAGCCCTCGTATATGCATTTTGTTCTTTGGCTGTATAAATGGATTTAAAATAAAATATGCGTTTAAAAACTACTTTTTAAAGACAACACTTCTGAACAATCCAGTGTCTTGGATGTTACACATGTTCAATGAATTTCTAATTTTATTTTCATATATTGAAAAAAAAATATTTTTCAAATTTTTTTTAAGATATCGAAATTTTGTAAATTTTCAAAATTATTTATTCTGTCAGTTGATTCATGCATTGTCTCTGACCTTATGCAATTTTGCCAAATTTCAGATAGATTGGACAGGTAGAAGTGTGTTAAATATGGATTATACGATTTGTAGCAGAAAGACAGACACAGACAGACAGACAAACAAGCAAGTGAAGTTAAAGAGAAGTGTTGTAATAATAAAAAGCTTGAAAATCTTCAAGTTTTACTCAATGCATGGAAGTAATGCATATTACATGGTCTCAATAATGCAACTTTGGCTCTAAATATACGAGTTAGATTGTGGAGTCCGCAGAATTCACTATATTGATCGAACATAATGAAATAGTATCCCGTCGAATATCTTCTATGAGATGATGTAGAAAACGGAATTCTATGAATAACACGTGTATTTGGGGCGTTGGAGTCTTCAGATAATTTAGTTCAAAGATCACCACCAATCGAAATAATCATTTAATTTAGAAAGCCATTGCCGGTCGCGCCATCATCTTCATTTGTGTTGCTGAAATCGGTCTAAAAGGTCACGGTTTCGCTCGCTTCCTTAGATTTCGAAACCTTAACTCAAGTGAATATATTTTCCTACATATAACTTTGAAATTTGAACCTCAGTAAATTAATTTTCATATAAATAGATATTACAGTTTACGATACAAATTTAATGGAATTCAATGTTTGCAAGTCCACGTCATCGCGAAAAAGGTACGTTATGTCAAGCTTGACGTCTCTTCGGCGGAACATCTGACCGTACTGTGCCGCCCTCCTTATTTCAACAACAGTTTATTAAATTTCCGTAGAACTTCTCCCATAAATTCATGTTTGGCTTATCGTCCATTGCAAGATTAGAGCCGCTGTACACCAACCGTCGGACATGCTTCACGCTTCCGCACGTATTACACGAGCCTAAAATTCCTCCCATAACTCTGCTGGGCACATTAATCCATTAGAAATGTACCATTGATTAATCCTTTAAAAATATACTATTAATAAATCCTTCAGAAATAGACCATTATTTAAACCCTTTAGAAATGTACCATTAATTAATCCTATAAAATGTACCAATAATTAGTCAATTAAAAATTTGCCACTAACTATTGCTGTATTCCACCAAGTTTTTGTCGCACTTGCTTCTGCTATTTGCTTATTTGTTTAATGAGTCAACATCTCAAGTTTTGGTTTGCTTGCCTGCAGTAAGAACTTGCGAAGCCTGGCATGGATGACCGAGCTAGCGCTGAAACTATATTGGGAGCTATAAATGAAGATTGCTTAAAAATATCCTCGCTGTCGATGTACTCTCATTCCACTGGAAATTTTTGAATTAGCAACAGACATCGAGAAATGATGAGAATTCACAGTTATTTTATTTCATTTGATTCATATTTTTTGGAGATCAGAGCTCCATAGACATACGTCTGCTCTTGAATACCTACTGATATTACGGCCGATTTTGGTAATAGAAACAAATTTACTATTCCGCAATCCGAACTTTATTCGGATAACTATCCTATCAAATTCTAGTGGCTTTTCAGCCCTCAAAAATACTTTAAAGTCGACACGGGAACAAGCTGTACGTCAATGACACAGCGTCTTGACTCCGGTCCGTCGATACTGCTGACGTAGAAAATTTGATGGGGTAACTGAAGAAGATTAGCGATGATGTGACGTCTGGAATTGTCTTGCTCAGAATTTTCAACACATTTCAGAGTCAACGTTAAAAATTAAACCTTTATCATTCATTGTAACTTCTTATATTTAATTCTTGAAGTGATATCTAATGCATTATTCCTTTACGGGTATATTCTAATTTTCAGTACATAATTCAAAGTTCGTTCTCTTACATCAAGCTACTTGTGCACTCATGTGCCTGCATCGCTTACATTCCCATTCTTTAATTGAAATTCTACCGCAATGAACACAAGTGATCCTTAAAGCTATTAGGTTCATTTAGAAATAATGTAGGTAATGTCATTAAAAAATCTATATTCAGGACTCATTGTATTAAATTTGTGGCGAAAGAAAATGAAGGAAGAAAAGTAGGAGGAAAGAAAAGGAAGAGAGGAAGAAAGAAGGAATGAGAAGAAACAAAGAAAAAGAAGAAAAGAAGATAGAAAAAGGAAGAAAAATATAAGTTAACTTCCCCCCCCCCTCCCCGAACATGGGGACCGAGGAGCGTGTGACGGCGCAGCAGCGATCGCGCTGGGGAGTGTTTTCCTTCTTATATTGATTGTATATTATTCATTGCCAGGAATATTATTGATACAAATATTTATTACAAATCTATTGCTTGAACTTATACTGTTTGTATATTATAATCTTTAAAATAATAATATGGAAGATGTGAAGATTTCATTCAATTAATTTCGCCCGCTACATTGGCGCAACGCTGACAGCGTACGACTGATAGGCTTGAGTAGCCAGCGATAATACGAAAGGAGGATTGATTTGACATAGTCTCTCCTGGAATTGATGGATCGAAAATTTCTGAGATGTGCTGCTTCATCATTATCTTGTCACCAGGAACTTTAGTCAAAAATACTTGAATATGCCTCTCAAAAAATTTTGTGTTCATTAATTCATTATTAGAGAATTAAGATGTTGTAATTATAGATAATTCTGACAAAATCCTTCAATATTATTTTTATTCATGAATCTATAGAGAAAAAAAAGTTTGATGCATTTTCTGGCCTTGGAATTTATTTTTTTCTAGTCTTCATTTGAATAGGAACTCTATCTCAATAGATCCACGTGCCGCCACTAAATTCCTAACTGGATAATGTGTACATTGAAAATCTGCCTCTCTTACTAGAATATATAATTATTCAAGCTTTCCGTGTAATTGGTATGCTCACTGGCAAATACTAGTCTTGGAATTGTTCGCTAGGAAAGACCGTTGAACAAAAATGCCGCGCACCAATCCCACCATGAATTATCGATTTTATTTCTCACATTTTTTTCAGGTGCTTGTGAAGGAAAACAATATATCAATACAACTTTTGCTTCCTATTTCAATTTGTGAATTTACGTGCTCAAAACAGTTGAACATTTATTAAAATTGCAATTAAATAATATATTAAAAAATTAGCAGCATCATAACAATACATTGAATGAATCATAAATTATATTTCTTAATAACGCGGGAACACTTTGCCTCCACTTCGCCCCCTCACTAATCTCGCCAGACCAACGGTTCCCCAGCTGCCATAGGCCTCCAAGTGATAGTTACGCCTTCCATCTCAGAGGCTTAATTTAAATTTTCTCTAGTTGAAACATGCATAATAAGAAAATAAAGCTTAAAATTTAATGCGATACGAGTATAATTTATTGACATAGATAAACAATTGCTGAACATTACATTAAATGTATCACTAACTCTGTTATTTTTTCAGTGGATCACAATAACACTGAAACAATTGTGTCATTTGACGCAGGACCCACCAATTATTCTTAATACTGACAGATAATCCTTGCCGCAATATCCTTCTCAACAAGAAACAGTAATTATGTTCATTCAAGCATCAGTAATTATGTATGTTCATTAATCTGGCAGATTCTTGCTATGGACGTTGAAATAATTCTTTGACAATAATACTGTCAACCTGACAATAAACATTTTTTTGAGTGAATCAGAATAATAAACTAGATAAACGTGATAAATTCAATTTAAATTACATTTAACATCTTCCGGTCCAAACATGTCAGCAGTTAATGAGGTATGATTAATATCATTGAACTAATGTAGACAAAATATCATAAAACTCCTTCCAACTTATTTTCTGCTTGGTATAGAAAACGTTAAGCGTAGAACTATAATAACGAAGTTCGTAGCTCAGGTCGACCCTGCCTCAGTCTTCCTCATGGACGAATTGATTATTTTGTTTCTTTTCTAAACGCTCATGGGTGAATAAATTACTATTTTTTTCTAGCAGCTGATCGACTGAATCACAAGACGCTTTTCGTCAGTGGATTTGCAGAAGACCACTCGACGCTGAGCTGACCGTTGCGGGGACGCCATGGTTGTCATCGTTTGCGGGCCTGTAGTTCCTAATCTAGCAAATGAGGTTGGACAACGATGAATTACCGTTGATTTAACCAAACAACGTTGATTACCGTTGATTCAGCCAAACAACGCTGAATCACCGTTGAGTCATCCTATCTACGTTAAATTCGTCAAATGTCTGAGCAGCATTGTTATCGATCATTGTTTTCGACTCTCTCCCCAGACACGTCCTAAGTTATTAAAAAATCAATTAAAAATGTGATGAATGCGAGTACAACTAATTTTCCGTGCGGTGCATAGCTCAAAATGCAATGTTTCGTGAAACATGGGCATTTTATTGTTGGAAACTATGCGTACAGCTGTGCGGCATGAAGCATTAGTCTAGAGCAAGGACAGAAGCGGAGCTTAAAAATATATGAGTTAGCGCTCAGAAACTTCCGTAAGTTCAGTAGCTCAAGCCTGGTGTCGAAACGACGAGCAATGTTGATATGTTGAAAAATTCCTGAATGTAGTAAAGAATAAAACGATAATGTATCAAATAGTAAGGAGTCATTGACACTTATGTGCAGCAACCTTGACGAACTCAAGTTTCAGGGCAGGAAATTCCCTCGCGCTGAATACCATATTAAGGTTTCAGCCAGCAGCACCAGATTTTGCCCGAAATTTTCTAGCGCCCCCACGGCAGCATTCTGATTACGCAAAGATTATGAACATCGCCATTACATACATATACATGCTAGACTGATCAAGGATAATTTATGGCTTTAGTTAATAATGGAATTCCGTTAGAGTTGTTAAATTGGAAGTCACGTCAGAAATGCTTAAAAATTCTAATGAACAATTACTAGGTACCTAAAGGTAGGATATGATGCCTTCAGGGACTTGCTTCCACTAAACAACAATCGCGGACCGAGTTGCAACAAACGTCCGTTACATCTTAAGTTTTATTTGTTACCTGCCGAATTATTCTAAACACGGAGGAGCATAGCGCCCCCCTCATGGGCTCGGAACCTGCCGAATTTTTGAAAACACGGAGGAGCATAGCGCCCCCCTCATGGGCTGGGGGGGGGGGGGGGGAACTTGCAGATATTCCATGTCTTTTATATAGTGAATTTTTATTTGAAACGAATATTGAAATGCCTTTTACCTGCGGAGGCGAAGAGAGCGCATTGAAGACATGAATTTTCAAAATAACAATATCACTCTTGAATCATGATTTTGATTGCCTTGAACTCACAAAATGTAGATAAAATATGCGTTTAAAAATTACTGTTTAAAGACAACACTTCTGAACAATCCAGTGTCTTGGATGTTCCACATGTACAATGATTTTCTAATTTTATTTTCAAATATTGAAAAAAAAATTATTTTTCAATTTTTTTTTAAGATATCAAAATTTTGTTAATTTTCAAAATTATTTATTCTGTCAATTGTTTCATGCATTGTCTCCAACTTTTGGTTTTAGACAAGCTTCTAGCTGCATGACTACCGAAAACGTGGGTATGTTTGATATCGAGAAACGCTCTCAAGTGAATGTAACAAAACAAGCACCCATAAAATGCCCAGTCTTCAATTCAAACATGTACTGTAAATCAAAAAATATGTTACATAAGTTTTCTATACCATTGCTCGAGAGCAACATCTCATACTGGGTTGAAGCAAAGCAGGAGCGTTAAATCCATCTTTAGTTAAATATCAAACATAATAGAAATGCTAAACGAACGAGACACATAACATATTCATTAACGATAATAATGAAGGTTCCGCTTGTGGAATTGGTGCAGGCAGTTTTTAGCAAGTCTCGACATATCCGAACTAAACCTGCACGGCCCAGCTTCCAGTCAGAAGATTATTTTGCGACAATATTAAGAATATATGTAGACTATGTGGCGCCAAAAAGTAGTTAGAATAAGACATAAATATTAAGATTATGAAGAGACTATGTGGCGTCAAAGGATGGTTATGATTAGCACATAAATTTCTTGGAAATTTAGAGCATCAACATCGCACTGGTATAGGACAAAAATAAAACATGGAAATAAAGTGTCAGCAGTAAGATAAGAAAGGCAGCAAGGGAAGACGATGAAAAGAGTATACGGAATAGAAGAAATGAGTTCCTCGTAGAGAATGAGATTATATGTTGTACGACAACAACTTAAATACAGAATAGGTTTAGCATCGTTGTAATCTAGAGAAAACGAAGAAAGCAAACAGTGGAATAAACGATAAATTAAAGAGCAAGGCGGTAGTGAATGATTTTATATAAGTACTTATATCCTTGGTCAGCTTAAAACGCAATTTAACAAGGAATTTAAAAGAGAACGCCAAGTTCAATATAGATATGGTCAAATTACTTGGCGTTCGGTTTGCTTTTAATTTCCTTGAATGATTTTAAATTCCACATTATAAATGAGCCGTACTAATGCGCCTGCGACAAACCATGCATGAAATTTATATATATAAACAACGCGACATAACACGGAAAATTCGAATCGATCAGATAATGTAGCGAAAAGGTTCTGATTATCTCAATTGAATGCAGGTATAAGAAAAAAATTGCCGTATTCTTGTAGTCTCGTCATAGCAATAAGGAGTTTACAACAGCTGGTTAAATTGCAATTGTTGTTTATTTTTAGTGAAATTTACCATAAATTTGTTTCGCGGCTTCAAAAGCTGAAAAATCAACACTAATTTCAATAATAAAAACCTCAATAAATTATAATACCATGAATGCCAAGAAGATATCAACAAAACACTGAATAAACAATAAATTTTACAATTTCGTAAACATAAACTAAGCCTGAGACCAGAAACCCTGCCTTCTGGATCCTTAAATATCGTAAAATTTAGGAGCTATCAACTTGGGCAGAAATTCTTATAAACTCACGGCATATCACAGAAGAAAATACTTAAAATAAAGCACTTGTTTCAATAATTCCTTTGAAGACTCTAAGACCAAGACGAACCGATAGGAATACAGAAATAATTTCAGGAAAGTAGTCTTCGCTACCAGGAAGCCGTTCTTACTCTCCAACATGGCATCCGTGAACGGCAAATGACATACATGGTTAAATTAAACCTCACCAACGCGATCAATTACTGAGTACATGAAAATAAATTCTTGGAAAGATAGATGATAGCATTTGATCGGTAGGCAATGAGAGTTCATGCGTCTTTACTTTACTTTTTACTTTTTAAATTTTAGAATATTGGTGTTGTGAAAAGTTCTACTGGAGTTGACCCACAATCGACTACAGCGTGTAAAAAACTTAGCGCACAACTGCTAGGCATTGAAAAAGTATTTAAGTGCACAAAATACTAGTGTATTATGTAGAAATAAGTGTACAAAATAGTTCAGTAGTTTTCAAAAATCGCTTAAAATGTAATGCAAGGTGACTTCAAATAAACCATTTCTCTTCATGAGCATCCAATATTTTAATATTGGCGAAGAGAAATGTTCCAATTGCTAACACATGCTAAGCAAATGATATCTTCACTTGTAAGTTGATTTTTTTAAATTAAATTTAACAATTTTTTACATTTAATTGTTTAATTGCGTCTAAAGAAAAAATATGCCGGTGAAAGCGACTGTGGATAGCCGCCACGTGGGCAGCGTGGCTCAGTTGTGGCGCGTGTGGGCGTTGGCGGCACACGTGCCCACCGCCACGTGGGCAGCGTGGCTCAGTTGTGGCGCGTGTGGGCGTTGGCGGCACACGTGCCCGTGAGTGGGCACGTGGTCACGTCAGGTGTGCAACGCGTGTGGGCAACCACGCCGCTGCTGTACACCACAAACCCGCACCGCGGGGACGACAGCCGCTGGCAGCACACCATGCACACGCTGGCAAAACAACATTAATTATACGTGGTAATACGGAATGAATTAAATCGTTTCTCTTTACTAAATAGGGATAATTTTATCATCATTAAGAAAGGAATAGGTTAATGAACACATACTAAGTCCTGTTTAAATTCAATCACAAACGTAAGAATAAAATATCACTGCATTTTCAACAGATTTCGATATTGGTTAATGAGTGCAATAGTTTTTAATTCCATTGGAATTTCATTCGTAAAAGAGAAAAACCAAATTCGAAACGCAAAACAATTGATGTCAAAAGAGATCTAAAATATTCCTGTATCAACGCACTCCAGCAAGTTATGTGTAAGGCATGTGCAAAAATTAGGTCATGAATGTAAAAATATATCATTCTCAAGGATCCAAGATGTCTGGATCTGAACTAGTCTTTCTGCTCTCATAAAGTAAAAAATAATTACATGACAAGACGGAGTATCAATAACCGCTGACAGTAAACCGATGGCACAAATCGTTCTTTTTCATATTATTTTATTTAATTTAAAGTTTTTTGAGTGATTTTGTTTTGCATAAAGCGTGAAAATTACAACAAAATTTTGAGTCGGAAAGACAGCGGCAATAACCAAGTTGAACAACAAAGCAGTATCTGCAGTGTAGTTTTACGGTACAATCTTCTGACCAAAAGTAAAACTGTAAGCATAAGACGACAGAGACTTTCATGGAAGCGTGTGAGAAAATGAAAGAGGAAAGATATATGAAGTAATAAAAGGCAAAAATCGATTAAACTTTACGTAGGGAAGCTTGAGGGAGAGCATTTCATGAATATGAAAAAATCCCATTGAATGATTAGGTTTAAAAATAACGTACAAGTTATATTTTGATGATAATTAGTGACCAGCTATGAGCTCATATACGTTTGAAAGTTAGGAGTTAGTTAGTTCAGTGGCCGTAGTTGCTAGCGCTTCAGGTCGAGCTATCTCGCGCCGTTGAAAGATAGGAGAAATAAGTCTTAATTAAAGAAGGCATGTCGGTGGCCTCATTGCGAAAAGGGCGTCAGAGGCGGCAAGGGCTGCAGGGGCTGCAGGGGCTGCAGGGGCTGCAGGGGGCGGCAGGGGGCTGCAGGGGGCGACAGTACCTGGGTTGGTCGAGACGCAGAGGCCCCGCGTGCGCCTGCAGCGTCGCCAGCAGCGCCCTCCGCTGCCGCAGTGCACAGGCCGCGAGCCCGCGCTGCAGTGAAGCCTTGCGCTTCTGTCGGGCGGGTAAGATTTTCAGTGAATACAAGTATTGTATTTAATAAATAAAACGTCAAATTAAATAAATGGAATAAATACAAAAAATTCTATTCCAACGGAAATAAGTAAAGCATCGTGGCCGAAGAAATGCGATGCGCCATGGAAAGTTTACCGATGTGTTTAAGGCGAGATTAAATCATCGCGTGGAAGTGCCTTCATCACACATCGCGTGGTGCAGGAGGGTGATGGTGGTGCTGATGTATGGCCTTCATCACTCACCGCGTGGTGCAGGAGGGTGATGGTGGTGGTGATGTAACATTGTTTTTTGTTGCATTGAGATTTAATTTCTCTTGATAGTATTTTTGAATACTATGCGTCTTCATACATAATTTAAATCACTTTTCCTGTTAAGTTTGTGTACTTACATACATTAAAATACGATTTTTCAAGTGTACGAATATTTATTTCCCACCACTGTATATATACTTCCAAGACACGAACTCAAACAGAGCGATGTTGTCATAGTAACAAAATATAAGCTTATTAAAATTACCCAGGTCGAGGCAGGAGGTATGCTTTGAGCATGAGGAGGTATAGAGGAGGTATAGGACCGTCGAGATGCTGCAGCTGCTGCAGCTGATGAGCGCAGTATTCCTCCGCTGCATGATAGTCACGCATCTCATGCACCAACAGCCGCAGCGCCCGCTCGTGGTCGCCAAGCTGACAAAAAAGTGCCTTTTCATATCGAAATTATTTTTTAAATTAAGTAAATTATTAACTAATTTATAATTTTCGGAATAACCAGCTTTGCGATCTCAGAAAAGAACATTCAAATTCTCGGGGAACCGGGGCCCAGTTATGCCACTATTTATCTTACCAAAGAGAGAATGAAGAATCAAGCAATAAGAATATTTATCAATTTAAAGTGAATTCTCTGTCATAAATGATGAAGAAAGATACCTCTCAAACAGACTAAAGAAACGCAACAAGCACGTTGCCCAAAAAAAATCTCATCCTTTTCTTTGCAAATATCGATTTATGATAGAGGATAAACAAAATTAGTAAATATAAGTATTAATAAATCCATTTTAGTATTAATAAAACCTCAAAAAGGAGATTTCATGACATACCCTGCCCAGCAGCATGGCTTTCTCGGTCTGCAGGAGCTTGTGGTGACGTATGCGTGCGAGGACGGCAGACGCGTCGTAGTAGCTGCAGCGTTCGAGAACCTGCAGAAATTGAGCCCTCGCCTCTTGCAGAGCCTCATCTGGGACTCCGTTTGTCTGAGCATGGGACGCCACAGGACCAGGGGACGCAGCCCTATCTGGAGACATCCTACGGACCGGGGACGTGGTACCACATGAGATCGTAGCCCGGTCTGAAGACGTAGCACGGTCTGAGGACGTAGCCCGGTCTGAGGACGCGGCTCGGTCTGAGGACGTAGCCCGGTCTAAGGACACGGACTTGGCCAGCCGAACAGCGGCGTCGGCGTAGTGCAGTACGAGCTCCGTGTGGTAGTCTGCGTCCTGCGGCAAGTCAACTGCAAGTAAATCAACTAACAGGGGAAGCGATCGACGCGGGGACGGTCCGGGTATGAAGCGATCCGACCAGGTGTTGGAGGCACGGCATCGATTTATTAACATAGTTAGTTTAGTGGCCAAATGTTTACTAAAGCTTCAGCAATTTAGCTATCTCGCACCGAAAGTTAAGATGAATATCACGAAAGAGGTGGCAGGTCTCAGTTATCGAAAGTTTCTTAAATCAAAAATAATTCATCATCCACAAGGGGCGGGAGGTCTCAGATGTCCAGCCCGCTGAAGCTGGCTCGAAAGAAGCAGCGTTAGCATCTCGAAGAGACGAAGTGACAAGAAGGAGGGACAGGTGAAAAGCAACAGAAACGAAGACACTCGAACAAGAGGTCGCTTACACGGGACGTCGGCCGCCCGCACGAGAGAGACAAAGAAGGGAAATGTAAGGAATCCTGCCTACATAATAACTTAATGTAAGGAATCCTGCCTACATAATAACTTAATGTAAGGAATCCTACCTACATAATAACTTAATGTAAGGAATCCTGCCTACATAATAACTTAATGTAAGGAATCCTACCTACATAATAACTTCACCCCACAACTGAGACCAACGGTCAGACACCGCGAGCTCAGCGGTGGGGCGCTCAGGAACAATCCCCCTAGGAGCGCAAAATCCCATAGGACTTCTGACGAACACAGACACGCGTCAGAAGTCCCTCCTGAGGGGATTTATTAACATAATATTTTTAAAAAATATGTATTCTCAGATCTCGCTTCAATGTCACGGTAACTCACGGTAAGCTGGAGTTCATCGACCAGGTGATGTAGGTAGGCCACTCGGGCGGTCTGGACGCCCGACAGAAGCACGAGGACTTCTTGGGGGTCAAATTTCAGCGCAGGTTTGCCCTCAGGACGCCCCGTGAAGAGGGTAACCGCAACGGCAGGATCGGCGTCCAGCAGCACCGAGCAGTACCGCAGGATCAGGTCCTTGCTGCCGGTGCTGGGGGTGACGACACAGATCAAAGTCATCATAAAGATACAATTAAGAAAAATAATTTGTAATACTTAAATTTCAATATCTTTTATACGAGCAAAACAATTGGTGAACATATTGTTAGATTTGGGTGATCAAGATCAAGATTTGGCTGGTTTTGATGTTCATAATCCTTTTGTTCAACGTAAATTATGATAATAATAAACTTTCCGTAAATGTGATTAATATTCAGTTCGTACTAACATTGGAGGCTTGACGAATGAGGAGTGAAAGTCGAAACATTGTTTTCCTAATTTAAATTTACTTCGGCTAAAGGAGTAACTAGGTTAATTGATCATTAATATAAAATGTCGCCGAAGGTAATGATCAGAAAATGGATCTTCAAAGTTGAGGCATGCTTCTAACTTAGAAATTACCATAAAATGCCCTCCCAACAAACGAAACTCAGGCAAACGGTGCTACCGCCAGCCCCAGGCGGCGCTCCGCGGCGGTAAAGCAGGGGCCTCTTTAGCGCATTTTCTCATTTATGGAAAAATGCGCTATTGTGCTGTTGTTGTGTTGTTGTAATTGCCCACCCTGTTAGTGGCGACTAGGGAGGGGGGGGGGTGATAGGTCAGTTTTTCCGGGCACTTGGTGCCATTGGTAGTTCTACGACCATCACTGGCTCGCTGACCCGCCAGAACCATTTTATTGCATTACACAACACCCTGGACAAGCCAGGTACTCATTTACCAACCAGAGTTGGATGAATAGCTGAGTTGACCATGAGCTGAGCTTTTAGGTAGAACTTGTCCTCAGTGGGACTCGAACCCGGGCGCTGGGTGCGAGAGACAGAGTCTCTCACCACTGATCACTGGCTCGCTGACCCGCCAGAACCATTTTATTGCATTACACAACACCCTGGACAAACCAGGTACTCATTTATCAACCAGAGTTGGATGAATAGCTGAGTTGACCATGAGCTGAGCCTCTAGGTAGAACTTGTCCTCAGTGGGACTCGAACCCGGGCGCTGGGTGCGAGAGACAGAGCCTCTCACCACTGCACCACCACAGCTCTTCGCTATTGTGCTCGTCATGTCCGTCCGTCTGTCTGTCCGTCCGTGACCTCACGTTTTCGTCGACGAGAAAATGCGCTCTCTGTCACTCACTGAAGTGAGTACTGAGTGGTATATATTTTAAGACTTTTCCTTTCTGAGTCCCAAGAGTAGACTATCAAAGCATCCCGGATATCAGCATTTTCATGCATAGTTATTATATGCAATTTTTTAAATATTAAGGAATTAAAAATGAACCGATTTGTACCCAATCTCTCGTTTACAACTATAGACAAACCTGAGCAAGAAGTCCCTGAAGTATCGGGGGCCGGGGTAGTGGGCGTCGTGCAGCTGCCCTCGCGTGAGCTGCACCAGCACATCAGAGGCCTCCTCATTCTCACCACACGCACTGAACATGAAAAAGATTATGCGATTACGAATATGGCGATGAAATATCGTGAATAATGCAATAAACGAACAAACATATAATGCAATAAACGCATATTCTCCACCAACAGAAATAAATCTTTATTTATAATGCTAAAGTCGCAGTGGTAAAATTCCAGAAACAAAAATTTATAGATCGAATGCCATTTGATCTCACTTGAAATATTCAAAAGAAACAAATATAATTTATTTATAAGGCTCGGGCCCCACTGGTAAAGTTTGTGCAGGGCGAAGAGGAACGATCTCACTTGAAATATTCAAAAGAAACAAATATAATACTTTATTTTCAAGGCTGGGGTCACACTGGTAAAGTTTGTGCAGGGCGAAGAAGAGGCGTGAGGTGCTGAGCTGTTCAGCGCACTCAGCGACGTCGCACCGCAGCCGCCCTGACGTCGCCTCGTCCAGGAAGCGGTTGAGCTCCTCCACTCGCTGCAGCCCACACAGCAGCTTCACGATGCCCGTGTTCACGTCCTGTATATTATATTATATTTCATTATATTGTATTATATTATATTATATCATATTATATTATATTATATTATATTATATTATATTATATTATATTATATTATATTATATTATATTATATTATATTATAGCTTATAAGTAGAGTCGAGACTGTCTTGAATCAAGCCCGTCACCAAGCTTACTAGTAAGAAAAGAGGAAAAAAATCAAAAGTTTCAATGGCAACGCACCTCTGAGTGATAACCAGTCCCCCGACAGGCAATGAGGAACTCCAGGGCGAAACTGCTGGCACGAAGAAGTCGATCCTTGCCACTGCCTCCACCAGCGCTGCTGAACTCCACCTCCAGGTTGACGATGCGATGTAAGGGCGGCACCGCACGCACGAAGTCGCTTGATGCCGGCAACAGACCCGGGAACACGTGCATCAACTGAGCGAGAATAAAAATTTAAACGTCTCTGCCTTCATCAGTTGCATACACACGCATCAACTGAACGAAAGTCTAGAATGTAAGCGTCTCTGCCTTCCTCATTACATTACATCCCTCTGCCTTCACAACGACAATAAAATAACAACATCATCGAAAACACTAAGATATCATCAAAAAGGACAACAATGGCATTAACGGCAGTGAAGAAAACGACCCCCAAAATTAGTTATCAGAGCAGCCATGACATCACCAGCCCTCACCTCCCTAGGGTCGAGTCTGCCGCGCAGGAAGTAATCGGCGGCGGCGTCGTACTGCTCCTGCAGCAGACGCAGGAAACCTGCGCGCTGCAGCACCGTCAGCACGAGCTGCTCGTGCTGAGGGCCCCCGTGCTGCTCGCACAGCTCCACAGCTTCTTCCACTCGCTCCTCGCCCAACAGAACCTGAGCAGCATACGAGCAGTGAGCAGCACGAACATAAATACCGTCCTACGTATCCCTACTGTTGCAGCTGACATCGGGGTAAAATTAAACGTACAAATTGACGTTCATACATGTGTTAATTGCTCATCCTGGTAGTGGCAATTTGGGAAGAGAGTGGATGATCATTTTTGATGTATCAGTTTTTCTAAGGTAGTTCCACGACCATCATTGATTCGCTGACCCGCCAGAACCATTACATTGCATTACACAACGCCCTGGACAAGCTAGGTATACTCATTAATTAACCAGAATTGCACGAATCGCTGAGTTGGCAATGAGCTGAGTTCTCTAAAAGAACTTGTCCCGTGTGGGACTCGAACCCCGGTTCACTGGGGGTGAGAGTCTCTAACCACTGCACTGCGCGGCTTCGTGTTCACACATCGCGGGGTTTTCCATCTAGGCTGCTAGGCCTTGCATGGATGTTTCATTATGAAAATATTTGTGCCAGGGCAGAGGCATGAGGCAGTACCTGGACCTGCTTGTGCCAGGGCTGAGGCATGAGGCAGTACACGGAGGAGGCTGAGGCCAGGTACACTTGGCCGTCAAAGTTGCCCACGAGGCGCCCGCCGCTGAAGCGCACCGTCTGCTTTACTTGCTGGTCCACGACGCTGCAAGCCACAGACCAAATCATCAATAATAATAAAATTTATTCAATGAGCTATAGATTTTAATCATTACAAAGCAACATAATAAATAATCATGAAAACAGCCAGGACGTCGCTTGTGACTAATAAGGATTCACTTAAACAGCACCGCATAGCTAATCATAACAAGGTGAATAACCTCACAGTGATATTAGATCAACGTGATCAATAAAATATCTTATTATCATCAAGAGAAGTTACAAATAAAGGATCTGATCATAATCAGAGATGAGCGCAATAGGAAGACGTGGACTCAACTCAACTACAAGAAACCGAGCAGGAATGAATGATTTATTTATCATGACTTGCCCATTGACTGGAGAGATTCCTGCATTTTCACGGCTCGTAATCAAGGAATCCGTATATACGTGAGATAAATAATGATAACGTTCAAACCAGGCTAATGAACAAATTAAGTGGTGCATTCTCGAAATAATATTCGTATCGACAGCTGAACTCGATTCACGTCTCACCGATCATTTGGAAATCCCGCTAATGGAATTTTATTTTAACTAAACAAAACGCACATAACCACCACACTGGACGATCTGAGGGCCATCCCGCTGATGCTTGGCTTCCAATAGAATTAAACAAAACATAACTGAATCATTAAAAATATACAATAATAATAATAATAATACAGATTAATCAGACCTGTAAATCCTAACGAACTGATGAGTGACGGTGAGGATGTAGGGATGATGGTAGGCCACGGCGAGCACGTCGTCCGACCAGCTGATGGGGGGGCGGATGGAGACGCCATCGCAGGACACGAACATCCCGAGACCGCTCGGTCCCGTCAGAAGGAACTCCTCCTGGGCAACAAAATAACGAAAATAAACACAAAATTATCATAACAACTTTTTTAGCGCATTTTCTCATTTATGGAAAAAATGCACTATTGTGCTCGCCATGTCCGTCCGTCACAGGAAGCGTCGTAAGGGAAGAGCTGCGTCACGTCCCCCGTCGCCAGGTTGTAGAGGCAGTACTGACCGTGCCCGGCCACACACGCCCATACGCCGTCCAGAGACACGGCGCAGGGCGGGTCCGGGCACGAGACCTCTCGGGACACGGACACTCGGTCCTCCTGCACCACCAGCAGCTGGACGCACCGACGGCGGCCCACGCATACCTGGCGAGGGAAGACTGTGGTTATTGTGTCTATCTTGTAACTTATATATTTCTGAGAAGAAAAACGCAATGTCATAGCAGAAGCATAATTAGATAGCAAGCACGTTTGAGCGTCAATATCATTTGCAAAAATTGACGTGAAAATTACAGGTAGTAAGCCATTAGTTATGGGCGTTGTATCAAGTTTGGTAGTTACAGCGATGCGTTTAATGTACCACATTATAATATATCTGAATTAGAATTCAATAACGTAATTATGACTGGAATGCTGTCCTGTTGCCAGTACTCAACACGCATACTTGTGCAAAAATTCCTCCTCCACCAGAGTAACTCACACAACATATTTATTCAAATCTGAAGAGGCATCCTAATAACAAACCGTGATTATTGTAAAAAGATTTATTAACGGAATGTAAGATAACTTGGGCATGTTATCCTAATCATGTAGGTACTTTACAATAGGTATTTAATCCTGAAGGAGTGACTTGAACAAACACTTTTCCTCTTAATGGCACACCATCACTGAAAGCTATCAAAGAAACTTATATTTTATGGCAATGTTCTCTCTTGAATTGTCACGGCAGGGAAGAAATCAATAAAAATTAAGGTTTCAAAAATTTCAGATACATACCATATGTATCACTTTTAAAACAAAACTTCCTACTGAGCAAAGCTAACTGTAGAGAGTAATTGAAAAATATCACAAAATAATTTTTGTGCGCAGCAGATGAAGCAAGAAAAATTTATAAACATTCAGTATCAGATGAGATTCCCAATGATGGCAGGACAGAAGTGCTTAAAACTTATAGATAGATTGGGGTTAATTATACATTAGGATGATTATACATGATGTATAATCATCAATTATACATGATGTAACTTGGTTGAGTAACCTTGAGAAAACAGAGTTTTACAATACATAGCACAATAATTGAAGGTGACTCAAAACAGCAGGAATTAGATTATAAACAAAAACCATATATTCGAAGGCTTCATGGCCAAGTAACACTACCTAGTATTAAATTGCGTGACAAGCTTCAGCAAAAAGAACTCTGCAGTCATATTTATTTCTAAATTTTTCACAAAGACCAAGTCAAAGTAAATTTTCAATTAAATTTTCTTTATTGCCGTTTTTTTATAATTGGAATTTGGAAGTAACCTCAAGAGCAAATGGATCAGGATGAGTAGGACTGTGGTTGAGGCAGAATGTGGACACTCCTTTGGTCTTGGAGGCGGACGTGATGGTCTCTAAAGTCTTCAAGTCCAGGAGGAAGATCAGCCCGTCCACGAGAGCCAACAGCCTGCCCGTGCTTGAGGCAGCCCCAAGACAAGTAATGCTATGCTTCTGAAACAATAGATAAACAATTGGCATCTTACAATTGTAGGAAATTATTTATATTTTATGGAGAAATAAAATATTATTTTTTTATGGAAGAATAACCAGGAATTGTTATGAATATTTATCTCCAATAATTTGTTATAGTTACAATAAATATAAGAAAAGTTTGATGACCATTACAATTCATTCTATACTTGATAGTTGGCTGGCAAATTTTTTTTACTTTGTAAGCTAAAAACCGATTTATTACAACTTATTTTTTGGTAAAACAAATGTAGTATTCAAATTTACCAAGTGAATTCCTTGTGCAATATCTGGAGCCAGGAACCACAGTAAAAATGTTACTCACATTGGAAAGCTGTACTCGTGCCAGCACATTAATGGTGTATGAAGTTTCAACTGTTTCAGAGTCTGTTCTCTCCCCCACACTGTAGTGCACAACTTGGCTGCAAACAAAAGTATTAACCTTTTTGCAGGCAAACATAGAAATGTGCAGAAATTTGAATTTCTGGAACAAATACAAGAAAGTATGGAGAAATATAAGATAAATTCACTTGTATGGATTTTTAAAAATTTAGCATGATATTAGAGTAAGTAACAGATAAAAATTACATAAAAAGCAATCACTATGAGGAAATAAATTGAAATTTTTTTAATTTACCAATTCAAATGCAAAGGGAAACAATCAAGCTGCAATTTGATTTCTTTTTATCAATCTACTTTAAATAAATTAGATTGTTGATGCATCTTCTGACTTGATTAAAAAATGTAGAAAGAGCCTCACAAATCTTAACATTTTAATTACTGGGCATGGCAGGGGGTGAAGCTACATATGATTGGAAATTGGCAGAGGCATGATAACGGAGCCTTGCAAGCACAAATTAAGGGACAAGCTGGGCTTATTTGGAAGGAGATTTTTAGAGACCATTCATGGTAACTTGCCCAGGAAAGGTTAATAATGAAGCGATGGCAGTGATTTTCTATAGCATTTAATTCCTATTACAGCTTGCAATATAAATGCACATTCTATTCACAAATTAAAACAATATTTGAAAATCCATTGACTTTTTTCTTCCTTTAACTTGAATTTGTTATGTTTGAAGATACCACCTATTATTTGGATTTGAACCATCAAATACCTACTAACCAACTAATTTTCAATTAATAATTTAAAGTAAGAAAATGATCAACAAAATTACTACCTAGTACCTATATCTCAAGAAATGAAGATCATTTAAAACTAAATTAATTTTACAAGCCTTAAAATACCTAATATAGGTATTGCATGTATTAACTCAAATAACCAAATTGACGTATACCTTAAAATACCTAGTAAAGGTATTGAATGTATTAACTCCAACAACCAAATTCACCAAGTAGGTATTTAACAAGTACCTATTTAATAACTTTCATAATGAATACAATTTCTAAACAGGAATGAGGAAATATCATAAATTGATCAATTATTAAATTAGACTTAGACTATTAATAATCCTTATCTGGATTGCTTTCCAGTAAATTCTTCAAATAAGATAGTAATGATAGCAATTTAATATTTTCAGCTCATATAAAAATATCTTTAAAAAATGTGACCAAATAAATTTAGGCAAGTGAAAATTTTTTAAATTGTGTAAATTACCAGTTTAAATTAGAACTTACCCATCTTCAGTTCCTAGATAAAGTTCATTGCCACAGGCTTCAAAACAAGACACCTGTAAATGGACTGCAATCAATACACATTCATCGTTCTAACCTCTCACAGTATGGAAAATTATAATTAAAAAATATTCATTTATAAAGCAAATAAATAGGTAATCATTTATTATAATTAATAAATAATAAAAGTTGATTTATAAAGCCATAAAATTGCAATCACAAAAAAAAAAAGACTATGAATTCACTAGGCACTCAGGATAGCACTTGCCTCAAGACACATGGAAAAAAGGAATAGGTAGTACCTACCTACATAGAAATGTCTCAGCCTCACAGAGAGGCTTAGGCAAGAAAGCATAACCAACTATCAGACATTTTTAAACCAATGTTTTTACAATGCTTATCTGCTCCAATTTTATATCTTGAAGTTGCAAATTTCAGTTCATAAATTCTTAAAACAAGATCACTATTCTGAAAGCGTTTTATATTACCTAGGTACATAAAGCCAAGTATGAAAATAAAGATGAAACTTATGTAATATCAAAACGATTCATTATCACCAAGTTTCTGATTTTATTTTGTAGGAATTAAATTTTCAACCATAACAGAAATGAATACAAAGAGAATAACTACGATACTTTGAAACGCGATTCAAAGTTGTTTTTAACTTGTATTTTAATGCTTGCCCATGGAAGGGGGTGATGCAATGTATGAAAGAATGGGGAAAAGGTGAATATACTCAAAATAATACAAGTTATATTTGTAATAAATCAAAGTATTCATATCAAATAAATTTGTCTGGTCATTTTTCTTAGTATTGGCACTTCATATAAATACAAGACATGGAATGAAAAATAGTTTTTAAAATTATACATTGGTATATATACCTATATATGTATATTTTTTAGAGCCTACACTTGAGAATAAAATTCCTAGGTGCAGTTCTAATACAATATCTACATGTCCATTCTGAGTCATTTTGTATTTAGAAGGAATAAATTGACAGAATACTTGGTTCTGAAAAGTTTAAATTTTATATTTTTGCCTTTTTAAAATTTGTTTAAAGCATAAATATGAAAATTATTTGTGAGACCAGTACAGTGCTTCAACTTACTTTCAATTTTTTCATTGCAAGGTTTTTTTAGAGTGCTACCTTATGCCCAAAGCGTATGTAAAACACATACGCTTTTCTACATCTAAGAAAATATTCTACATCATACATCTAAGAAAATATTCAGCTTCAGAAGCTGCCAAGCTCCCCAAAATATCATGTCAAACAATATGCAAAGAACAAAATAAACATGCAAAGAACAGAAAATTAGAGTCACGCTGTGTAAGTTATTCAGGTCTTGAATGAACTAAACCATTTTGAATACACAACAAATGTAAACTTAATGTAAACTATTATGATTTTGATGCCAAGACTTTGAAGGCAAAGAAAAGGCCAAGTAAATTCATCATATTGTCATTGAGAATGTTTTGCAGACCATCAGTTCCAAAAAATATGTAAAATATACATAGGCACCATAATAACAGAAAATTGAAAGATAGATGGAAGAGATGAAAACCTAAGCAACAAGAGTACAACACCAGAACATAAAAATCTATCAATTTAAATTTCAAGATGATAAGAACTGGATGTATTATAAAGACAAGAGTTCCATTTGGAAATGTGTATAACAAATCCTAATCCAATACATATTTTTCACACTTGATGAATTTGCTTGGTGCTTCTTTGCTTTAACATTTGTGGTGAACATGTGATTTAAGCAAATTAATCACCTAAGATATTGATATAATCCTAATAAAAATCAATTTAAATTTTAACTGGCTTAATTGAATTCTAATTTTTAATTCATTTTCACTTTCAAATGATTCATTTTAGCATTTTTTTCTACATTTTGACTAAGTTACTGTTCTAATTTCTACAGCACTAACATTAGTATAAATAAAAAAATTGATATAATTCAGTCATAATCTAATTACACATTTAAAAATGCAATTGAAGGCTACATAGGAGCAGTGCAATAATATCAATAATTGTAGTATACTATTTAAACAAGTCAATACTCACCCTAAAGTCCACACGTTCAATTACAGGTATTAAGTCAAATGCCTTTATTGACATGATTATGAATTTATTTGTGCCTATTCACAGAATAATTCAGCAACTTACAAAAACAAATATACTTGAACACTTTTCATTGATCATTTTTCTAGTACAATTATATAATGTTTTACATTCATGTACACTCTGAAAATAATTAAGACTCTTCTGAAATAGCTCTTCATGTCATGACAACAAGCACACTTTATTGTTAGCAGCAAGTTAACAGTTAAATTTAAAATCTTTCAGCTGTAATGCACATTGCACAGTATAGTAACTTCAGAATTTGGAATAATATGTCTCTTCATAAACTCAATTTTGTACCATAGTAACACAAAAGCAGATCAAGGTAGATGTCAGAGTTAACAGCATGATGAAACTATAGGAAAAGTAGCTCATATAAAAATATATAGTAATCAATATCAATCCAGCTGGGACATCAGGTCAAATCTTGAAGTAGCAGCTGAATAATAAAGTGGAATTTTGGTTTTAGGCATTTTGATCCAAAATAAGATACATACCACTTCACTTATTATATTTTGAAATTCAATGTAGTACCATCAACCAGAGCTACTCGGGACGATTTCGAACGTTTTTCATTCATAACTTCTTACCATGAAACATTTCATAAACAAGTTTAGGCTCATTTCAAAGCTCTTTGCAAGGGCTATCACATGGCTTTTCCAAAAAAATTCCATATGCTATTCGTAAGGTGCCAGAAGCAAAAAAAGAGTGTCCTGAGTAGCCCCGTTTGATGGGGCTACTCGGCTAAATGAAGTTTTATTCCCCGTTCGACGGGGAATAAAACTTCATTTTAAACACTTGAAGCATGCAGAGTGTACTCATCCATTACTAACAGTACTCTGAAGTCCTCCTCTTTCATTTTAGATGATGTAGAGGTAGAATAAATGACATTTTCTGTGATTTTTACTTGTTTTTCCTTTATTGATATGATATTACCATATAGGTACATTAATTACCGTATTATTGATGCAATATTACCGTATCCATGAACATGCCATTGAGTATTTACAACAACCTTGTCCACTGCAAGCTTCAAATCAGCAGCCTTATAGCATTTTTTCTGTATCTATAAGCTTACAGGATGGCTTGTAATTTCAGAACATTTTAGGTTAAGTGAATTTACTATAAAAAAAAAGGTCAAGAAAAACATACCTGAAACAGAAAGGAATGTTTTAGTGACAACCATCATATGTTTTGGAGAAATAAATCATAGTTTAGGTCAATTACTTTTCATTCTATGATGCCTGGTGCACAATTCTATACATGACATTCTATGCACAATTTTGTGATGACCGATGATGCACTAATTTTTTGATTTTTTGCTGAGCGAGGTAAATGTAATCAATATTCTTCATGTTTAATCAATTTTTTCTTAACTGGAGCCTTTGCTAACTGAGGTTTTACTGTAAATGCGTTTTTGGGGTGTCCCGAGTAGCCCCGCCGTTTTGGATTGAGGTATGTAAATTCCGCAAGTAAAGTTTTCATGCTGACACTTGTCTGCCACTTTTTTCTAATTGAAATTTTTTAATATGGCAAATATTTTTTTACTACAGACCTTAGCAGAAGTAACTTTTCAAAATATCGTTTTTCATCATTTTTTCAGGAATTTTTCAAAGCTTGTAAATGTAGGTAGTACTTTTGAACTTTCTTTGTACTACATACATAGGAAAAATGTTGACGTTTATGCCACTATATTTAGTTTTGCAATATTCCAATTAGTTTTGCTACTAAAATAGTTTTACGCCGTGTCGGAGGACTGTCCCAAGTTACCCCGCCCGTCCCGAGTTGACGGCAGTTATGTTATTGTCTGCAACTGAAAATGTGGGCTTTTTCGTCTCATTCATGATTGGCTTTTGCTCAATTTTCCATTGATCAAAAGGAATAGTGCATGGATAGTATGAAACTGGAAAAAAAGTAATACTACATATACATAATAGAGTAATTCCAAATATATATTTATACTATTGAAATTGCCAAACAAAAGTTACTCTCTCTCTCTCAGGCATGGATAATATCTTCTTGGTAAGTCGCAACTGGATTTTTTGAGCCGTGGTTTAATGGATTTGAAAGCCATGATTCCATTTCTTCAAGCCGTGAATTCCATATCTTAGCCATAAAGAGCCATTTACGAGCTGTGAACTTACTTACAAAGTCCTGTGCACATATTACCCCAAAGCTCTAATTTTACCCTAAAAACAGTCAAACAGCAACAATAACATTTGTCTTATTTGTCTTTACTTTAGTGATAACTGAGCATGTGATAATGCAGTCTGACTGCTCTGACGTGACCTGGTGACCGCAACTATGCAATCTTCAGAACGTTTTGGGTTAACTCATTATTACGTTCTGCAGGATATTTTGGCAGGAGCATTGAAGTACTGCAAATTACCAGAGTTAAAAATTTTATGAAACAACATGATTGCAAAATGCAAACTATGATTTTTCATAATCGAACAAAAATACATGACATTAGAAGCAATTTCAGACCTACTGAAATTTTTTTATATTAGAGCTGTGATAATTCAGAAAAAAGTAGGACTTTTCCCAATTTTCTTTCTCTCTCTTGCAAATGCTCAAATATGAAAATTTTTAGGGCAATAAAATATGAAAAGAAAATTTTCTTACTGCCAGCTAGAAACAGGTGGCAGAATGAAGCAACTTAACCAGAGTGACATCTAGCAAGGGAGCAAATATTTTAAGATCTTTGGTAACAGATTAAAATCAAAATCTCTGACTTCAGAAGGTCTTGATTTAGAAAATTGGGCAGAAGACACTTATGTTAACAAAAGATCCTCAAGGCTTAGCCTTAAGCTACTAAGACTGGCAACTAATCATTATTAACCCTTTACCACCAAATCAGACTATCAAGTCATCTTTAAAAAAACACCGGTTTTCTAAGAATTTCACGTTTTCTTTCATTTTTTTTTAAATTCACATGAACAAAAAAAGTCTTAGATTTATTTTCCACATATGTGTACCAAGTTTTGAAGTTATCTGTCTGTAAATAACCAAAATAAAATTTCCAATGGAAATTTCCAATTTCTTGTGGAAATTTTATTTCAGTTATTTACAGACAGATCACTTTGAAACTTGGTACATATATGTAAAAAATAAATCTAAGACTTTTTTGTTTGTGTGAATTTTCCCAAAAAAATGAAAGAAAACGTGAAATTCTTATGAACAGCCAAAAAGGGGGTACTGTAGAAATCTATCTCCTCCTAGGATTTTCATGCAACAACATTGACACTTATCATACAATGCATTAGTACCATATCTACCAATTGGTCCTTGCTGTTTTTTGAAATTCTAATTTTTGTGGGTGAGGTGGGCATTTTTTGGAAAAAAATTTGATTCCCCACCTACCCTTTTGAATTTCCCCCCTTTTTACAAAATATTTTCAAAACTATAACGAAATTGAAAAAAAAGCTACAGCCAATCTCTAGATCTTTTATTTGCAAATAGAACGGTTCATCACTCATTGCTGTAGCTTAAAAACTCTAGGGAGGAGATAAGTTTGCAGTGACAATAAGTGTGAATGTTCAGTAGCGCATGACAAAGTCCCTAGCACCCCACGCTCAGGATGATGTATGATGATGTATTTTGCCTTCGTTTGCGAGTTATACGGCTTTACATATATGGCTCTTGGTCAATGCAAGTTCAAAAATCGGCCTGAGAAATGCCGGTCGTTTCTCTGTATATCCGTATAACTCGCAAACGAAGGCAAAATCGAAAAAATTGTCACAAGCTAAACATCACCGTTTGGAAGTTAGGTTTCTATATGCAAAGTTTCGTTCGAATCTGTTCAGTATTTTAGAAGAAACCTCTGGTACACTGCGAATTTAAGCACCATATTTCTTTCTAAATCACAAATGAGGGAAGAGAGAAAAATACTCGCCAACGAAGGCAAAACATATGAAATTTTCACGAGCTAAACATCACCGTTCAGTATTCAGAAATTCATATTCAAAATTTCATTCAGATCTGTTCAGTACTCTGGAAGAAATGGCCGGACTGAGTGTGGTGTGATCTATGAATGAATATTCATAACTGTGCTGACTCTTAGAACCTGAGTTGACACATTAGCAATCTAGTTAACTCATATCCAACCACAACACAATGCCAATACACATTTGTGTGTACAGTGTACGGTCAGTGTGATTGCGTAATTTGCGTTGCCACGCGTCCATATTTAAACTATTTTAGCTTTCTAAAAAAATGGCGCACGGCACATTTTTTTACCGGCATAGTATGGTGCACCGCGCAGGTCATTAAAATGACAAAATAAATTCATTTGCACCTGGCACATCTTCCTGACCATGGCTAGCGCCTAAAATAGGCATTCAAGGTGGCAAGGATACAAGACTAGATGTTACTGTCATACTGTGGAACTGAAATTCAGTCAAGGATGGTGAGAACTGAGAATAACTGCATGAGCAGTTGAGCACCATCCCATTCCCACACAACAGCAGCCAGGTAATTAAAGATCAGCGTTTTCAGACCGTCTATTTATGTGCCTGGCTGGTAATTTTTGCCTATCTTACATGTGAAAGAACTCCCCCACCCCTAAAGCGATCTGTGGTCAAGAGTCAAGACAATGCCTTGACTACAGATTGCAAATATTTTGACTAGGCTAGTCAAAATATATATCACCAGAAGTGTCCAGAACCCAGAAGATCTTGAGAGTTGAGATCTTGACATTGCCCATTGCCAAGACATTTGAATTTAAATACTATCTATTCATTTTTTGGTGAACAAATCTAGAAAGTTGATTAGGTAATGTAGTTCTTACAGTAAATTTTCAATGAGACTGGTGACACTTTGTGCCAAAATAAAATTGAGTGTTGCTGCGTGGCTTGACATGGCAACCACGACACTAACTATTCAGTCTATTTCTCTTTGCAATTGCCCAAAGGCCAAATCTGTTTAGCGGCTTTGGTGTAAGTAAAATGCATTCTGTCATGATACCAGATCGCCTCTTAAAAAAATTAATGACACAAGGTATATGCACAGGTTTTTAAATAAAGCCTAATTGCATTTCTGCAACTGCATGATTTTGCAGAGAATATTCATAGGTAAATCCTTGACTTGCCATGAAGTGTAACGCCCGCTACATGTAAACAAACAATCCGGGCAGGCACCTTCCGTAGAAACTTTTTTGAGGTCCGGATCTGCTTTAGTGAATATTTGATAGGAATAGAATATAAGTGTCGGCACTGAAGAAATAGGCCCATGACCTGTTGCTGATTCATGTACTTTTCGTGACAAGGGATCCGACCTTTGGAATCCGATCTCTCCATCGGGTCCATCCGATCGGATTCCTCCATTCATCACCATCATTTTAAACCCAGAATAGGCCTATACTTCAATGCCGAAGATACTATACTGTAACTGACGATTGATTGAGATAGCTGCTGGACTTATTGCCTGGGACCATACTTTCAAAACTCGCTAAATGAACGTAAGTACTTACGCTCTATTTTCTTGTCTATGGTTGGTGGATTTTGCTCGAAAGGCCGTCAATGATTGGCTGATGAACTTACGATCTCTTAACTTTTTCTGAAAGTATAGGCCCTGGTCAGTAAGGTGCTCGGCATTTTAAGACTGAACATATGCATGGAACATATGTTGTTGTTATAGCAACGTCAACCACTAGTCCGTGACGAGGCCGATGAAGCGCGCCACATCGACTGGCCGCGTCCAAAGATCGAGTGCATCTGCATAGCATCGTCTAGTCTATTCTTGAAGGCGGAACGTCAACGATACTCGGAACGTCAACGATGCTATCATTGCTGTTCCACATGGTGATGACTCGAAGCGAGAAGAAATGTTGTCACATGATTGTGTTACAAAGCAGTTTTTTGTTCATAGCCGTGGCCCATGTGTTGGGTCTTGCTTCAAATTCGAGTAATACTTCTGGGACCTTGTATAAACCACGAGTATAAAGCAAAATTTCTGAAAAGTAAAATTTCCCAAAAATGAACTTTACACCATCATTTATAATATAAATTTTAATCTGATAAATTTCATTCTAAGTCTCTGAGATCAGAGACTTAGAATGGATAAAGAATTGACTATTCAGAAGCGTACAAACAACAACATTGAAATTTTTCATTAAGAAACTGAGACAATCAGTCAACAAGCTATTTTTCTTTGTCATATTTTATTTCGAGATGCACATTATGTTCTACATTAGATTAGTTCGCTCCTGATTAACGCACGTAAATTGTTTCCAAGGATTTAAGCCTAACTGGTGGCCAAAAACATAATCTAAATGAACTTTTGGTTTCATGCAATCTCTTACATTTCAATGCACTTGATTTTGATCATGAAGGAAGATGCTCTACATGAGATTCTCTAACGCCGCCCTGATGCTCTACATGAAATGCTCTAACGCCACTCTTAAGCTCTACGTAAGTTACACTAACGCCGCCCTGATGCTATACATGAGATGCTCTAACGCCACTCTTAAGCTCTACGTAAGATAGACAGGTGGTGACAGGTGCGCCACTGCATGCACTCGACAGGTGGTGACAGGCACGTCACTGCATGCACTCGACAGGTGGTGACAGGCACGTCACTGCATGCACTCGACAGGTGGTGACAGGTGCGCCGCTGCAGGCACTCGACAGGTGGTGACAGGTGCGCCGCTGCAGGCACTCGACAGGTGGTGACAGGCACGCCACTGGACGGATCACAAATATTCTCACACAGAATAGCTTTGATTTTTTCGTTGTATTGTCCTCAAGTCGCGTTCCAACTACCACGAGGCTACTACACTCTAGATAAAGACTCTAAACCAATCGTCATTAAGCAAAAGCTACTTGAAAGAATTACTGTAGTGCGGTCAGTGTGATGTCATCATAGGTCGGGTCAAAATGACCCACTTAGCGTGCTGCAAGTTAGGAACTCCTGTTATGATGTCTGCTGGCAATGAAGCTTCAGCAGTAGAGATCTTTAAATGAGATACTGAAGCCTTGCCCAATATTTCAATTGATTATATTTCTGTCGTCTTCATCCTGAAGCGTATCGCGTCTTAACTGCCGGCACCGTATTTAGTTAAAATGTTTGAATCATTTATGAATAGAAAATATGGCAGAATTTTTGGCGGATCTGTTGTCCAAATCAAATAAAGAACCGCTGCGATTTTAGTACAAATGAGACGTGAATACAATGCATTGGCCAAATAAAAATAAAATGAACTGGAAGTTACGGAAGCGTAAAAATTTTCTGTTCAACATCTGTTCCTATTTATTCGTAAATGCAGAATGACTGCTCAATTTTTCACTATTATTCATGCGTACAAAATTTACCTCATTATAAACTGGATGGTGGGTCCTCTGAAAACACATGCAACCTGCAACAGTTATCTAATTTTTTAAAGCTTGCAAAGGGTTCGCAGCTATCACCAAAAATCATTTAATGCAATATTACCATGTCTTTAAGCTACTTCCACCGCATGTAGCCTCAGCTCCGAGTTCAAAGCAACACGCCTTTCTCGCTCCACAATTGACATCTGCTTCCAATCGGTTAAGACATTCTTCAGCCCGAACGAAATTAGTTTTCCTGGAAGAATGCAAAGCTTGCGAAGAAAATGTATGCAGTAAAAATCAATGCAGTGGCTTTGCCGCACATGCACAGCAGCTCGGTCGTGTCGCCACTTTCTTGATCAAACTTATGCGCGGGACGGCAAAAAATGAGCCACTCTCCCGACTAGCCCCAATGCCAAGATTTTATTAGAACGGAAATCGAAGAAAGTATAATGACGAAAAATGTTTGATAGGGAAACCGAAAAATATAAAATGTTTTAAAATCATTCGGACCGGTTCTTTCTAGAATCAATAAATTCCTGTTTCGTGCCAAGCTCTTGAATTAGAATCATGCTAATGAAATATCTATTCGAAAGGCATGATGTTATAGTGCTAATCCAAGTGTTGCATGGCAGGACAAGAGGGGTTACCTGTCACGAAGTAGGGGCTGTGAAATATTAATTAAGACTAATATTTCACGTTTTAACTGTTCTGCAATGTACGATAATTTCTAGTTTTTCGCCATTTCATTGTTCTAATCCATTGACAATCGAAGAAAACGAATATTTTACTTTTTTCCGGCTTTCAACGGGAACTTTATACCTGACTTAGAATCAGATCAGAAGTGACAAATAAATATTACAAAATAAACATATTGTGAAAACAGTTAAGAAATTAATGGTGCTGGGGCCATTCGACGTTGGGCTAATCCAAATGACACTAAAAATTCCATCTTTCGCCCAACTTTGATTCAGTAGATTTATGAACGAAGGGACAAAAAAAAGGTACCAGACAAAGGCCAAAATCCGAGAGTTGTTAACTTTTATATATAATTATGAGACTGTTAATATAATCAAATAATTACATGGACTTGTGATCGAAGCCTAATCTTAACTAATGCCTGGTATCAATGAGTTGAAGATTTGTTGTGTTTTAGAGCTAAATATTGATGTATTTGTCTATCGCTTGCATATATGTTTCTCTGAGATAAAGTGTCGCTCAATGTGAGGCTTGCTGATTTCGCATGCCCAGAAAATATAGGGCCATCGGTCTTGGGACCTCTCCGGGCCCATCCATCTGGGAAGCATTTATAATCTTTATTTAAAGGGAAAAGCTAAAAAATAGCAGAGATAAAAAATATAACTCAGTACTCACTGCAGTGAGTGAAAGAGAGCGCATTTTCTCGTTGACGAAAACTTGAAGTCACGGACGGACAGACAGACGGACGGACAGACGGACATGGCGAGCACAATAGTGCATTTTTTCCATAAATGAGAAAATGCGCTAAAAATGACCATAATAACATAATTGCGAGTAAATGCAGCGGAGCTTCAGGTAGAAGCTGCATTCAGCCGTACTTTTGGAACAGAGCTTAATAAATTGACACATAGTAAATTGTTTGGATCTTCACAGTAGTCCGGAATCCTAATGGAACCTCTCTTTATTTGAACCTCTCCTCTCCTCATTCCTCCTTATTAGTCCATTTGCAAATATTTTACACAAATAACAATCCGAAATATTCTTGCCAAAGAGGGCAGAAGTTATTTCGGATAAGTGCCAAATTATAGAGGGCAGAACTTATTTAAACGCCTTGCCGCCATCGTATTTTCCATGCATTTTAGTCCCCATAAAGAAGCGTAATTCTGAACGATGTAACAGTGTGCGGCCTGGTGGGAAGCCCCCTCTCCCCCTTAAAAAGCAGAAATAGAAACATTTATTCTCAATTATTACGAAAATAAGCAACCATAATAAACCTGCATTTTAATTTTAACAGTGAACATCGAATTTGTTGTTGTCTTTGCCTATCGTTCGATTCTCTCCCGGCATTAAATACAATTTGAAAATATTCCTTGAAAGCACAACTCTAACTTAATGCTCCAACCTAAACACAAAATGAAGTAATCATGAATTGAAGTTTACAACAGGATCCTCAAATTCATTGCTGGTTAATATTAAGTGCCGGTGTGCTTAGATTAAGGAAGTCCGTGCCCGAAATTTGAGAAGGTTTGATATAGCAGCAGCGTTCTTCATTGTGGCGTTAATTGTAACGCCGACGGAGGAGAGTGAGCAATCATGCATCAACACCGCCACTTATTGCTCATATTCTGCGCACCATCATTCATGTGGCATCATCACCCTCATCTCAGTCAACACTGTCAGCCGCCATCGTCAATTTAATGCCCGATTTCGGCGAATTTACCAGGAAAATTGTATGACTGCGCAAAACATTAGTTTGCTTCCTCCAGAGAAATCCATCTGTGCTGTTACTATAGATAAAATAGTAAAATCTCATATTAAAAGTTATAAAAAAAATCTCATAAGCAATGTAAGTGACTCAGGTCTAACAGGTGTTTGCTCCTTACAAGGATCGATCAGCACCATGCAGAGACGGGCCGAAATCGAATTTCATTTTCAACCAAATTTAACGCAGGATATTGGAAGAACATTTAATGCGTACGGTCACGCTCATGAATTTTTTAGACATCGTCTAGTTTTAATTTTTGCCGCAAAGGTTCGTGATTCGCATCCGGGTGCGGTGAAAATGAGTCATTTTGGGTTACGATGATGAGGGGAGCGAGGGCAACCACACGCCCCCTCTGCCCAGAGCATGCATGACCGACTATCAAACGGAGATCACGAGGGGCCAAAGAGATGTAACAGTGTGCGGCCTGGTGGGAAGCCCCCTCTCCCCCTTAAAAAGCAGAAATAGAAACATTTATTCTCAATTATTACGAAAATAAGCAACCATAATAAACCTGCATTTTAATTTTAACAGTGAACATCGAATTTGTTGTTGTCTTTGCCTATCGTTCGATTCTCTCCCGGCATTAAATACAATTTGAAAATATTCCTTGAAAGCACAACTCTAACTTAATGCTCCAACCTAAACACAAAATGAAGTAATCATGAATTGAAATTTACAACAGGATTCTCAAACTCGTTACTGGTTAATATTAGGTGCCGGTGTGCTTAGATTAAGGAAGTTCGTGAGCGAAATTAGAGAAGGTTTGATATAGAAGCAGCGTTCTTCATTGTGGCGTTAATTGTTATGTCGACGGAGGAGAGTGAGCAATCATGCACCAACACCGCCACTTATTGCTCATGATCTGCGCACCATCATTCATGTGGCATCATCACCCTCATCTCAGTCAACACTGTCAGCCGCCATCGTCAATTTAATGCCCGATTTCGGCGAATTTACCAGGAAAATTGTATGACTGCGCAAAACATTAGTTTGCTTCCTCCAGAGAAATCCATCTGTGCTGTTACTATAGATAAAATAGTAAAATCTCATATTAAAAGTTATAAAAAAAATCTCATAAGCAATGTAAGTGACTCAGGTCTAACAGGTGTTTGCTCCTTACAAGGATCGATCAGCACCATGCAGAGACGGGCCGAAATCGAATTTCATTTTCAACCAAATTTAACGCAGGATATTGGAAGAACATTTAATGCGTACGGTCACGCTCATGAATTTTTTAGACATCGTCTAGTTTTAATTTTTGCCGCAAAGGTTCGTGATTCGCATCCGGGTGCGGTGAAAATGAGTCATTTTGGGTTACGATGATGAGGGGAGCGAGGGCAACCACACGCCCCCTCTGCCCAGAGCATGCATGACCGACTATCAAACGGAGATCACGAGGGGCCAAAGTCGTTAAAAGGTCCATCACGCACTTGAAAAGCTCTCACCGCGTCAGATGAGCTGAAAAAAAGCTTCAGGCCTGTTAAATGGTTCTAGAAATTACCGCGTGCTCGACAAAAATAATCGACTAGCCAGTTTCTTTCAAAAGTACCCTTTGTGAGGGCACACTTTTAGAGCTTGTGTGGGATTTTAATTTAATTATAAATTGCAAACCACCAGTCATGACCATTCCTGCATGACGGTCGGGCTTTTCCGCCGCGGTTTCCTTTGAAAGTGATTAACAGGTATTTGTATAACTCAAATCACATCAATGAAAGACCATTACACTTTAATAAACTCAGCTGATCTCAGGTTAATAGCTAATTACGTCATCAGGAAAGCGCAGTGGCAGTAACCTAGATGTATCCTTTCCACTTCGATCCGGTACGAAGAACCGGATACCAAACTTCGCCGCCCGCTCATCATCAACTCGAAAACATGAAAGGACCCAGTATATGTTGTGCGGTATGATATTTTATCACTGTTATTGAGCCAGCCGTGAACTAAATGATCATTACATGAAAACTTCCTTTGCATTCTTCATTTATTTTTTCTAGTTCATTAAGTGAGATGTCAACGTGAAAAACGCATAGAATTCTTAAGAACATAAGGTATGATTCTTTTTGTGAGATTTTGTTTTAAAACGAGGACTAGTGAAATGATGTGATCTGGACATCGTAATAATTGAGATGGTTGAACGACGGTATTTCGGTCGAGAAACTAAGCTCACGAATTTTCGAATTTTCGGAAAAACTCCATTTGCGATTGACGGCAGCTGCCTTTTACCGGATTTTTTGGCCTGCACCAAATATTCTGAATTGCTTTGATAATCGAAGGTGGTTTAAAAAGTCGTTAGTGGGATTATACGAGTATCTTTGTCAGGACCACTTCAATCACGCCTTGAATTAACCACATGACATTTACAATAAAGATTATGTATCTGCACTGGAAACCACGCACAATTCGTCCAAAAGGAAACAAAAATCGGAAACTTTTTAAACTCAAACTTGAGCATATGCAATTTAGCACATGTACAATTTTTATTTGTTAAATAAATCAAATTTTTTCTTCGCTATCTGAACACAAATTCAACGAATAATTTCGATATGTAATAGATGGCTGCGATTGGAAAGAATGAAGTTTATACGGCCAGTTTGGTAACAAAACTTGAAGTACAGCGGCTACCAAATTTTTATTGTAATGAAACAATTAATACTGTTCAACGAAACTAATCTTTTTAACTTTGTTTTCTTACGTAAATTGAATTATAGATTTTATTGCCGTTTACTCTATCGTTCGAACAACGGAGTTAAATTATTCAAGTCGTGACTGTTACCAATGCCGTCTGTTTAATAAAAGCTTGAACACTTTAAACGATTTTATTATAAACAGTACGTAAAAAATCGTCACTTTCAGATAAAGGAGTGTGATCGTTTCACTGAAGGTTATTCGGTATTAGCGTAGAAGTTTTTAGAATGTTTAATTTCAATGGCGTTGAACAGCTTGAAATACATTAGGACCAGTTCAATATGTTGAACAGTAAACGATACATACTCAACGCGCAAAAATTTTGTTTCGGAAAAATTTGTCATTAATATATCTTCGAGTTTTTAATTAGTATTAAAAATTAATTTTAATTACTTAATATCAACATAAAATTTTTTTAATAACATTACTATTTTTTCAGTTCGACAAGAAAATCAGTCGGCTGGGAACTTTGTGCAATAGTGTTATCATAAAAGTTCCGAAGTGTGGAATTTAACTGACCACTGGACTTGAAACTCAGTGATCGCTGAACTTGAAACCCCCCGAACTCTAGTTCAAAGGAAAAACTTTTCCAATATCTTTTACTTGTTAGCTAGCAATTAAATAAAAAAAATTAGATCAGTACTCATAGCAGTGAGTGACAGAGCGCATTATCTCACGTCCGTCCGTCCGTCACGGACGGACGGACATGACGAGCACAATAGCGCCTTTTTTTAATGAGAAAATGCGCTAAAAAGTGGCGTTCTGATTTTAAACGCAACAACGTGCAATTAAATGGTCATGTCATAGTCGCCCGACGAAGAAAAAATAAAAATAATAATTATATTGGTCCCTATTGCTGGGTTTGCAAAATATTACAGGCGTGATACACCCCATAAAAATATTGTAGTGCATTGTTTACCTTATGTGTTTACTTACATAGACGTTGAGTCGATATTTACCTACTACAGCAACGATCGCTAAGGTGTGCTACACATGACATATTTCTAGCACAAACTTCCCCCCCCCCTGCCTGCTGTTAAATTTTTTCATGGGTTGTTTTTGGATTAGCTTTGAGGGAGTCTATCCTGTTGACGATGGTCAAGATGGAAGCTATATCCTTCGGCCCCACCTCCTCCTTCTCCCACGCAACTTTCCCAATTAGGCAGCAAATGATTTTTAATGCTGAAGTAGGCGCTTTGCTTCCAAATCAAACTGGGCGAATCTTCGTTAGATTTCTTTAGCTCTGCTGTTGATCACAACTTTACTTGGATGTTCCCGGAACCAAAATTCTTCTTCTGCTACAATTTCTTCACAGTTTGTGACGAGAATGAGATAAAAGTGTGAGTCGAACTTCATGCAGCAAGATGATTGGGTGTTTTCGGTTGTAAATTTTCGACCTAATTACATAGTTCATATGAACAACTTGAAGACAATTTTTTATTCCTAATATATTAGATCATTAGCCCCAACACTTGCTTGATATAATACAACATTTGTTATCGTAGAGTTTCATTGACCGTTCAATTGCACTTATCTAAGAAATTAGTTTGTCTTCGAAGTGAACAGGAACACAAACTGATGAGAAACGTTTACAGACGTTCCCATGGCAAAATCAGTTTGAGTTTTCAACCAAAATTACACAATTTCAGCTAAATGAACCTGAGGAATATTGTGCCTCATTATTTAGTTACTTTTAGGCATTAAAGAAATTGGTGTCATCAGCAGTCCTCCACTACGTATTACAGTGCAGTAGGAGTATTTTAAGTTAATTAACCTCGGTATATGCATTTATGAACAAAATCTAGAACGGATGAAATTGTAAGCATTGGTTTTATTTCATTAATGAATGGAGCTCGTTTTCTTATAGTTAGAACGTAGCTACGCATCGACAACGCTTGTGTATCGCAGGTGATGTGCAATGTTTTTGTATTATATATTTGTATTATTGGTGTTACAATAGTATATTACCGGTGTTGTAATGTCTCTATTGTTGTTGTATCAATGTTAGTGTAGTGTATTTATGTTTAATATCGTGAAGGCTGCCCATTCTATAGACTGGAAATATTATAGTGAGTGCTCTTTCTGTAGTTAAACAGATGCAGTAGTTCCTCAGCTATTGTTCCTCCGATGCAGTAATTCCCCAGCTATTGTTCCTCCGCTGCAGTAGTTCCACAGCTATTGTTCCTCCGCTGCAGTAGTTCCTCCGCTATTGGCTGGATTCTTGAAGGACACAACAGAGCGGCTTATTTGCATTTGATGCTTGTCTTCCTGACCGACTAGAGATCTGGTGATCATGTGGGCAGAGTTTACCAAAACATCGACATTGAATACAGATCAATTCAAAGGGAGTTTGGTTACATAATCTGCACACAAGTGGGTCTCTCTACACTGCCAGTTGCAGGCAATTGAATGCATTGAAGTATCCCTGGAAATCAAATTGACAACGTGATTTCCACAATTTCTGGGATACACAGAATTTTGTAATGAAATGGGTCAGATCCAAATGGTCAGATCAGAATCCGAATTCTCAATGGGCAGAAAACACTTTGCATATAAATGCGTTATGAAATTATTGCAAATAACATCTTATGGTAAAGATTTTTTGTTAATTAAGATCGGTATTACATAGTCGTTAAGATGAAAAATAAGAGTATAAATATTATTGGACATTCGAGGACCTATGATGTACGCGGTGCATTCTGTTTTCATATTTGTTTTTATAGTTTACTAAATCAAAGAGTTCAGTAAACCAATTAGTGCATCATAAAATTCAAAGCCTGCAAATGCCACTGACAAGTTTAAACTATATTGATGTAAAAGAGCTGAGTTTAAAATACTCGTCTCTAGTTCAACACAACATTCGTTGGCAAGGGGTTGAAATTACTTATTACATGTGCAATTCAAATACCTCTCATGCATTAGTCAACAGAGAGACTATTCAATTTTGTCAAAAAATCGACAGTGAGCCGCATACATTTTGCCTATTATTCTTGACAAGAAACATCACGCTTCTGTTAACATATTTTCTTATTGCGCAGAGGCCATACTTTCAAAAGTCGCTAAGTGAACGTAAGTACTTACGCTCTATTTTCTTGTCTATGATTGGTGAATTTTGCTTGAAAGGCCGTCAATGATTGGCTGATGAACTTACGATCACTTAACTTTTTTTTGAAAGTATAGGCCCAGGATCCACCAATTTTTTTTCAACGACATTTCGCGGCGACATGAAATGCTTCATCCTGCTGACATCCCTGGGACCTGGCCGGTCATGGGTTGTCCTTATCGTAGCTCTGGGGTGACTATGTCATCTTATATTCCTTTGTTCCCAGTGATGGGTCAGGCCACTACTATTATGAGTAATGCCTGTCGAGACAAAGACGAGCAACGCACCGTGGGCACAAATATTGGGTCATGTCAGTTTATTACCGTAGGATACTTAGGTCGATAGACGGAAGTTTTTCAACAGGAAGTAAAGGCTTTGTGTGTTCCATGGGGAGATATGAAAACCTAGTCTGAATTACATGTTTATTTTATATCTGCATAAAATTGTGAGATTTTCTTTTTTAGCGTTACTTCGTCAATGGTTAATATGATAACAAGACGATCATGCAGGTCACGATATTATTTATAAAAACCTTCGGTAATGAAAGGTTTTAACGATCCCTGGACGAAGCTCTATTAATGAAAGCGGAGGCCAACTGAACCGCAATCTCCAGTTCATTCCCTCCACACATCTGAGGTGGAAGAAACGCTGAATAAACGTTCTTCTAACGGAATAAACTAGTAATAAACGTTGTTTTAATGCAATTTTCCTGGACGAATGATACTTGGCCCTTGAACGTGCCTCTTCAGCGTCCCCTTTGCCATTTCAATGCATTTCCTGCGCTTTAATGCGGACTCATTGTCTCCTTCAGAAAAGGATTGGGATCATTTCTGCAATATTTTAATACTTGATAATAATAATTTTTTGTAGTTGCATCGCTTTTCAAGATTGTTCTTTCTGTACCGGAATTGCCGCCATGGCATTGCACAGACGGCCGATGCAAAGTCGTTGAATTTATAACAATCCAGTGAGGGGATTTGTCCAAAGTATGTTGTCATCCACTAAAATCTTCCGCTGTAACGCGAGTTGACCAAAGATAGAATAGAAGGCACAACAAATTTAAAAGTGAAAGCAATTTCGCCCAAATAACATTTGAATGGATCTTCAATCAAAAACTAATTCAATAGTTACGGTTAAAATAATTCATTTAATTCCAAGGCTATGAAGCAAAATATTCACAGTATTTTCATAGTTGAAGTGACTCCCGAAAAATTCCATTAAATTACGTTCCATACAATTATCGTTTCTTTAAAGCCAAGTGATCAATAAACCCATAATGGTTTATTGATTAAAAATTAATGTCACATATTATGGTCAATGCCATTAAATTATTATATTTGCTTAATTCACTTCAAGATAATTAACTTCAAAGTCATAGATGCAATCATCATTTGCAAAGTTGAGGTTGGGTTCACAACGTCTCACCCGATGGAGCGAACTGCAGTTTCAGCGTTTAAACGCTCAGATTTTTTCGTACGCGTTCTGATTCTCGGTAGCGCCATTCAGCGATCCCATACCTCGGTCGCTGCCGACGACTTGAAGCTCAGAAAGAAACGACGGCTGCGAAAAAGAAAAAATTATCACCAAGTTGGCGGGTCTCAAAAATTCTGCTTATAATGAACTTCTTGGAATTCTATCGGACGTGAAAAGAAGCTTTGTGACGTCGGCTTTCTTTACGGTTACCCTGTTGGTTTGCGGGAATTTAAACAACAATGAGAAACCTTAAATAATTTTTACGTTCGGAGTCAAAGATGGTAGCTATATGAAATTTAAAAAATTGTTAATAAAGATGCATTTTAGTTAGAAAAACAATCATTACGCCAAATTTATCGTGATAAATAGGCTCCTTCTCTCAGATTTGATTAAAATAATATGATTTTAAAGATAACACTCAAGTAGAAGACAAAGTGTAGAAGTGTTTACATCATAAATGCTGTTCCTATTTCCAAGTCAACGGTGCTGGATGCTACTTTGCATTTAAAGTCAAACTGTGTGATGGTAAATGAGTTCTAAAATTAAACGTCAAAAGTGAAGATCTAAAATTAAATACAGTTACTTTTTATAACGTTGAATTGGTATTGGTGATGACGATCCATTAATATCTTAGCCAGGGGTGATTAAGGAGACATGATACAGCGTCCAACATGAGCGGTGCGGTAGACATGATACAGCGCCCAACATGAGCGGTGTAGTAGACGATACAGCGCACAACACGAGCGGTGCGGGTAGACATGATACAGCGCTAACATGAGCGGTGCAGTAGACATGATACAGCGCTAACATGAGCGGTGCAGTAGACATGATACAGCGCCCCACATGAGCCATGCGGTATACATGTTACAGTGTCCAGCATGATCGGCATGGTTCACATGATACAAGCATGATGTTATCACGCTGGGCCAAGTTTCGTGTGCACGCTAATTAAGGTGAGTGCACGCTCTCTGAATGCCTCTATGACTCACCGGTCGGTACGAGTATCGAGTTTATGACGTGATACCAGCAAGCAAGAAACGTTTAACATGTCATCGATCCTCGTTGAAGTGACTGTAGTTCTAGGGATCTCTGCCTTACGTCACTCTTGGCTGCTCACGCACGCTTGAGGCGGACTTTCATTTTTAGTCACGACATTGTGAGGCAATTCCAGAGTTACGTGAATTTACCCGAACTCGCTGCTCATTATAGACTGTAAAGTTTCGTAAGACATTGAATTAAGGTCCATGTACATAGGATAAATGATCCTCGCCATTAAATGTAAACTTCTACAGTTTTATTGAGATTCATTTATTTGTCGATCTGCCAATTTCCTCGTCATTTGTAGATTCCTATCTCATTCGAATTAAGCTGCAGCTGACACATTACTTTGAATACATGGATAATGAAGCACGTTCAATTACTGTTAAACCATTTAATTTTGTTTGCTGTAATTGAATCATTTCGATAAACCCAAGTAAGTATTTAAACCGTGATACTTAAATTCTAGGTCCAAACTCCGTAGATTTTTTACAGAAATACAATTGATTGTTCAGAACGGATCCAGAATGAGATTGGTAGCATAGTTTATGCGGGTAATTGACAGAATTATAAATACTAAGCACATTACTCACGCTCCAGGGTTTTTGTGGTTAAAGCAGTACGTGCTGATTGAGATGCTAGCTGCTCTGGCAACCGACCGACCACAGGGCTTAAGTATAGGTTTTTTCGTTATATTATATTACTTATTTCTTTCAATATTATTATATATGAAATAATTTCATTATATTTGATTACATATAACATTATTATGATGATACAATATTATATTATTATTTTATAAAGTTTAAAATGATTATTTTGATTATGATTACGATATATTATGATTATCCCATATTTATATGACTTTCCAGTTTCGGAGCCCGCAATCATACGTGATTCCAAAATTCCAAAGGCATCACTTTAAAGTTATTTACATTAAGAAATCAGTGAGAAGTCGTTGACGGGAATCAGTTGAGGTTTCCAGTGAAGAGCCCTCAGTCCATTTCAGGCCAGACCATGCATCTTCAACAGATACATCGTTATGTAAAAACTTTTGACAATAGCTTGATTTTACAACTTATTTGGCAACAGGCAATGTTAATGGCAATATTCTTACAACAATATGAAACAAACAAATTATTGACTTTTGTTCATTCGAACTCATTTCTCCCCATTGGTTTCTTATTAGTGATTACAAGATAGTATGCGACTAAAGAGGTTCAAACTTAAATCATTTATTATTGTAAGACTCGATAGTAATTCACTTCACAATTGAGAAAGCAGCTACGAGGTAAAAAAATGAAACACAATAACTCTACATTGTTATGCATTAATATGATTCATTTGAACGATACAATTTGTGAAATCAGAGGCAATCAAATTGTCAGAGATTTTGGTATCGAAATTTCATGTTTTTACCGAAATCGAAATTTCGATTTGGTATCGAAATTTCGATACCAAAATCGAAATTTCATTGCTGACGGCGAGTTGCTGGGGTCACCCAGGTTCGGCCAGCCGTACTTATAGTACTTTAACGTGGGCCACAACAAAGGCTTGCAATAAAAGATACTTCAGAAACCACTCTCTTGAATATGTAGTTCCAAAACTCTCTTTAAGGAAAAAGAACAAAGAATAAATAACCAGAACTAACATATAAACGAACAAAAGACAAAGTATGAACAAACCTTCTCATGAATAAATTAATCTATTTTTACAGAATATAATAGAATAAAGAACATCTCGGAACAACCACTAATAATTATTGTAAAACCTAGGAAAAAACAAATAACCAAGTTTTAACACACCTTGACATTGTGGGTTCAAATGCGAAACAGGCTAGGACGGACTATAACCTACGAATCTAACTTCCGCATTTCTAAACTGAAAACTAAAATTACAAAAATACAAATTATTAAAATACTAAATTCTAATTCCCTAACATTGCCCCCCTCAAGTGCAATAACATTGCACTTTAAAACAATCGGACACTGAACAGTTGAGATACTGTAGGTACAATATATACAATTAGGTGACATTTATTTACTTCTATACAATAAAATACTCTTTATTAAGCCAGCAAATGAAATATAGACAAGAACAGGGCTAGAGATCAACGTATCACGTACAAGTATCACAAGAACGTATCACGCACAGGCAAAATACATATGTTTTATTTATTATTTGTACAAAATCCAAATATACTAAATTCTAATAACCTAACAGAGTAGAGGAGTCGAATCTTCGTAATTATTCTGTTTGGTTTTAATTTAATGAAAACCTTGCAGGTGGGAACTAAATAGTAATGTATATTTTCTGGCATTCGTTCTCTCAATTAAGAAGTTATTTCACAAGCGTCATAAGCGAGCTCCAGTATTATTGAAGCATCCAATCTAACACAACAGCTGGGATGGTTAATTTGGGATGGAAGTTAAGAGATCGTAAGTTCATCAGCCAATCATTGACGGCCTTTCAAGCAAAATCCACCAATCATAGACAAGAAAATAGAGCGTAAGTACTTACGTTCACTATACTTTCAAAAAAGTTAAGAGATCGTAAGTTCATCAGCCAATCATTGACGGCCTTTCAAGCAAAATCCACCAATCATAGACAAGAAAATAGAGCGTAAGTGTTTACGTTAACTTAGCGAGTTTTGAATGTATGGCCCCTGGTAAGTTATTGTTCACGCTATTTTATCGAGTAAGTAAAGAAAAACAGTCTTAATCGAAAAGCGGCCGTTGTGAATAATCATTTCGTGGTGAATTTAGTTTTTTATATTAATCCATTGATTTACATTTAATATTGTAGCAATACACAATGATTATGAAATTATTTTTATAAAATGTGGTGAAAAGCCTACAATATCGTTGCATGTTTTACTATCTCGGTCACGATGATTAGAAAATTTCTCCGCCAAAAAATTACGAACGTTTTTCACCTCCTCTGTACAGGTTAATCAGGTTTCTTGCAAGCTCGCGAAGAAACAGCTGCTAAAATTTAGCCTCACAGATTTCTTTGAAATCTCGATGTCTGCAATCGATGTCCGCCTGACCAATGACTTGCACAAATTCCGCTAATACTCCAGCGTCCGATGGTCAGGTCTCGCGTAGGCAGCCTACGTAGGCCGTAGGCCGGTCAACTGCAGCCGTCGATGGGGAGGAGTCTCAGGCAACCGAGTCTATATAAAGCGGTTCGTAGGAGTCAACGTCCCATTGCAGTCGTCGCTCTGGTCGTGGTCGCAAAGCAGGTGCTTGTGTCCTACCTGAACTCCTCTCTAACGGTACATGTCTAGGGAAGTACGATTACTCGAGTGTTATAGGTATAGTTTGGCCCAAGTTTTTTCTTTGTACTAGTTCGATTGTAGACCAGACAGTGGATTTTATTAGCAATCATATTGTTCGTTTTTTTAAATGAGTCGAAAGATATTTTCTTTCGCTGTCGTTTACAGATCGAAAAATTTTAGGTGCCATTGTAACCAAACCCGCGTCATATACAAAACTTGTAACACTGAGTCAGAATGGAATCAATACCAGCAGGATTTTTTAAAATAACCGATATTTTAATAATATATTCGAAGAATAAACCCATGCACCTGCATATAATTTGCCACCAATCATTATGAAAAATTACGTCAGTCATTCTTGAGTTAGACAGCATTGAATTTTAATCGGAGGAGTAAATAGAGGAAGATCTAAAAGAACCCGATAAATTTAATACGTTTCTCCGTCATAAGAAAGATTGTGCATGTCTTTGTGTCTTTCTATAGCATTTAGCAGATTCAAATTCAATGTTCTAGAAATCCTGTACTCTCATATTTGTGTGCTGATTCGAAATGTCACCTTCGTGGACCTTCTTACAAGTTATCCTCGTGCTATGGCCGTTGATTTTTTTTATGACGAGGCAGATTTTTAACATTGGCTCTCTCATATGATTTTCTTTGCTATGATTTCTGTATACCGACAAAATTGAGAATAATAAGATTGACTTTGCTAGAGCTACTGCATTGCTAGAATATTTTTTGTTGTGATATTGAGCCCCAAACAATACGTATCGTGATTATAATACGTTCTTAATTGTAATTGAAGCTACAGCAAATACATAAAAGCGTACTCTGTTCCCAAAAATTCTGCTTGAGACGTTTTCGCTTGTACTTAAACTGAAGATTTGGTATCGACGAGGCGGTCTGTCAGAGATGAGATATGGTTCAGTCAGGCATGTATATTGAATTCATGGATTTTTATTTCCGGTTTTTGAAACTTTTGCCTCTGCTGCCCCAGGATCTCGCCAACAACAGCACGATGGTGAGCGTACAGAAGGTGCCGGTGAGCGTGAGCGCAGTGTTGGTGCTGAGCGTGGTGCTCAGTCTGCTCAGCGGAACGCTCGTGGACGCTCGACCGGAGCCAGCACAGCTCGTCGCAATGGCGGATGCTCTAAAATATCTACACCAGCTGGACAAATATTACTCTCAGGTGGCACGGCCAAGGTAAGGTCAACTGCTTGCATAAAATTATAAGCCCCTGATGACCGAATGTGGAGGCGAGAGACGTAAAATTGTTAGAGAAACGTTAGTTACAATTTTAAAAATGCCGTTTGTGAGTGCATCGAAACCAGGAAAATTTCGCTGGAGCATAAAATCTTGAATAATGTTTTTAAGGTACCGGGAATATTTAGAACTTGGATTATCACGATGAAATGCTAACTTGCGTTTGCCATTAATTAAATGGGTAGTTTTATTCGCACGATGTATGTCATTAACATTGTTTATTAAATATTCATGCGTGGAAGCGTGACAGGATAAGCAGAAAAAATATTTAGTTGATTTTCCGAGTCCAGAGAAGCGCAAAATAATATTTTCAATTGAAAGGTTAAATTTTCATCCTTGCGTGACTTCGACAGTGATTTGTAAAATTTCTCACTCGATGGCGAACTAGCATTATTCTTCTTGATCATTCTTATCCTCATGAGGCTCAGAGATCACTCCTAATTAGTCGGCTCAGAGATCACTAATAAGCCAGGCTCAGAGATCATTTCGAACTAGCCAGGCTAAGAGATTGATGTTGTTTTAAACACAGTTGGTCGACCGTCGGGTTCACTAGGTTCGCTAAGTAGTTTTTTATTCCGAAGATTATTTACCAAACAATATTGCAGATGGGTGGAACGATATCGTTTTGCAAATAAATTTTGCTTTAGCAAAATTTTGTTTTGCTTGAGCTAAGATTTTTCGTATTTTTTGAACAATGAAAAAAGTCAAAAGACAAAAAGCCTTTAGCAACAGATTTAAATACTGGAAAACGTGTGCTGAGCGACAGCGCAAGCTTTGCAAGAATATTTTATCACTCAATTATAACGATAGAAATATCTCATTTTATCTAATAAATTTGCAATGTAACAGTAATAAAATCAGCTATCTGACACAGTAAACATTCACAGTTTGTTTTAGCGTTGTCTTCCGCTGACTGTAATAGCATATTTAGCTTAACTTTTTAACCTTAACCCTTAACCATTAACTAAACCTTAGCAGCCCATTTAGCTTAATTTAGATTAAACGATCACATGTTCCTATTACCGACAAAGCTGGAGCTTGAAATTTAGAATTTTGTTCATGCATACGTGATCGAATGTTTTATACGTAATTCCTGGCTCAATTCACTAATAAGTTTGCTATTAAAATGAGGGACTCCTGCTACCGGTGCCAGGTTCTGTATCTAGTGACTGCTTCTTACAGCCAACGATGCCTTCGATGCCATATTTTGCAACCACATTAATTCGTTCAATTGGCAAGAATGAAATTTAATGGCGGGCGTGCGATTTTCCTGTGGGAAATGCAATTGATTTTAACTTTCGGCACAACCGACCGCGCGAGCAACCAGCTAACTGCATCAAATTGGCTTTATTTTACTTGACGTAACGTAAGAAATAATAACCTAACACTTACTTCGTATTAAAATTCATTTCGTGGGACTGGCGAAGCCAAGCGCAACAGAAAGCCTTGACTGCTGAAAAAAAAAATTTTTTCATTAGTGAGTAGCGAATTTTCAGAGTAGTTAAGAATGTTATTTATAGTGATTAGTGGAAACGAAGCGCTGTGATTATGCGTTTTAGGATATAATATGCAAACTCATAAAATGTTTGTTCTAACGCAGCCAAAAAGAAATAGGATTTTGAAGACAATCAGCCGCGAATAGACTAATTATTATCGCACGCCAGCCTGAGAAACATGCTTTATGATGCTATTCTCGATGATTTGAACAATGCTAGGTCAATCATTTTCCCGATTTGACAACGGAATTTTAAATTTTGAGATTTTGTTATTCTAAAAGAAGCTAGGCCAATTTAAGAAACTAATCCATGAGTCATTCTTTTGAGCCTCATCGATTAACGATGGACGTCTTCGATACTTTCCTGAAAATCTATTCAAACTTTTATTTATTTTTTTTAGTTCTTTCCTATATGGTCAATCGAAGCTACTGCGCTCCACACGTCTCTGTCACAACATAAGCTTAAATATTAAGTGAGCATTAGAAGAACATACTCTGTAATTTATGTTAATTGAGCGATATAAATATCCATTTTCAGCATTCTTTTGAGTAATTGTCTTCCGAGTAATTGTCTTAAAATTTTAAACAAAATAATAATATAAGAAAATATACTGTATAATATAACATACAGTGTATATAATATATATTTCTTATATGTTATAAGAAAATGTATACTTCTCCTACTGTTAATCAAAGATGAGTACAAAAACTCGTCAGCTTTATGTGCCTACAATGTACAGTAGATGAGCGTTCTCATCCGAGCTGTTAGATCGATTTCCTCCCACGCTAATATTGCATTCTATCTCCCGTAATTTTTCAATTTTTCTCGTGAAAGACCGGACCGTCCTTTAATCATGCCTGAAGCAGCGAAGCGCACTATCACAAACTCTACGGCAACCGTTTGCCAGGGTTCGTCCCCGCGGCCACAATAGCGGTGCCTCGAAGTGACACATCAGCCAACAGAATGATGAGCTTCCGAGTAACTGGAAATATTCTCAGAATTGTGCCACGCCATTTGTGTTCTTTATGCTAAGAAGTTGAATAAAGACTATCCGAGTAATCAAACTAACAGACAATACTGGCGGCCAATACTTGTGGCTTAAAACGTGCAGCGCACAGCAGTAGATTAATTTTTAGATGATAAAAAGGTGTAAACTTTTGGAAATGTTCATATCGCTGCATTGATTCAGCGTCAATAAAAAATTATTTATCGTATATGTTCGCAAAAATCAATGTGAACAAATAGTACAATAGTGTCTTAATAACCAAACTTTGACCTTGTCAACGGTATGATGGTTTTTGTTGACATGGTATGATGGTTTGTACCAGGCTGCGTCTATATTGAATTCCATAAAGATCATCCTACGCGGCAAAGACTATTAGTTTTGGTCCCACGTACATCACATCACGACGAGGAAGAGTACGAGGGTCACGCGATTGTGGGTTCAGTAAAGGCAGGAACTTCACTTAAGATATGAAGAGCCAGCGTCGTCTTCAATGGCGTGCAGGAGCGACCGACAGCAGCACGGCAATAGTTACAGAGCAATTATAATAATTGATATTATGATTCTTCTATTAATTTATACTGAGCTTATCTTTTACCCTGAACCGCGTGGTAACACTAACGTAAAAACGTAGAAGGCAATTCTCTCCTCAATTAAAACTGGGATGGCCTTTTTACTGTAGAAAGTGTAGTAATTACTGTGGAAAATAACTCTCGCCATACTATAATGTGTACTGAACTTTCCCCGGGCACACTGCATGGCATGGACACGATTCAACAAATGAGTTCAACTTGAAAAAAACGATGTGCGTGTTTATTAGCAGCTATTTTTAGCGCATTTTCTCATTTATGAAAAAAAACGCTATTGTGCTAGTCATGTCCGTCCGTCTGTCTGTCCGTCCGTGACTTCACGTTTTCGTCGACGAGAAAATGCGCTCTCTGTCACTCACTGCAGTGATGACTGAGTTTTATTTTTTACAGTACATTGAATTGGTATAGAAATTTCGGGATTGATTTATGAAGAACTTATAATTACGATAAACAAACTGGTAAAATTGTTAACTATAAGTACCTGCTTCGGCAGTACAGATACTAAAATTGGACCGATACAGAGAAGACTATCATGGCTCCTGCGCAACGATGACACGCATATATTGACATAAACATAATGTGAGCGATTACCATGTTGACATTCGTCCATCCTTATTATGCGACGTCCTAAACATGAACCTTATTGCGCTTTGTTTACTAGACGCAATATCATCGTCAGAACTAAGTCAACAACAGAATCGGAAAATGTATCATCGTCGTCAATTATTATGAGAATTTTTCTGTTGTTCCCGACCATTTTTTCAAGCGTCATTGATACCAGCTGCTGGGAGGTTATTCAGGATAACCTGCAGAGGGAGGTATGTTCATAACATAAACATATCGATCTGTGCACCTGTAAGCAACATGCACAGTTAGAACTCCCGTCATGATCACAGCTACCAAGTATAGTTCTGCTGCTCCAATTGAACGCGGGAAATCATACGGGCGATGTCGCCATGTGCTTTCCTTGCGCCACGCGTTCATGGCGCGTTCATTGGACGCAGCAACTGCAGCTCAATATGTTATTTATCAGCCGCAGGAAAAATACACAAAGCTTTAGTAATTTCCAAAAATTACATCTACCGGATATGCTACAAAAAAGTATTAGAAGTTGTTTAGAGCTAATAATAAATATGTGAGTGATACGAACTCTGCCTCATGAGAGCGAAATGTTTGTTAATAATTCAATTTGCAACGGCGGGACAAAAAAATGATCTATTTTAATTATGACATTTTTACGCAATATGTTGTCATTAAAACTCAAAATTGAATCGGTAATATTTTCATGATATGCCAAATGACACAAACCAGTTACACAATATGGTTTAACAAATGAAATCTGCGCAAGTAGGAAATAAATTTTCGCGAAGAATGGTAATTGAATTTCTAGATCAGTCTTCACTGATCTAAATTTTAGGAAAAATTTTAAGATTGATAATTCGTGCTCTCGGAGATAGTCCGAACAAAATGAAAATATCATTTATAATGAACATATTTAATCACACACGTTAATTGACTTCCAACCACTCATGTCCAATATCTTGCCATGAGTAATGAAGCTCCTTACAAGGAACATGATCAATATTAATTATAATAATGCTAGGGATTAGGAAGCAATTGCAGGTGAATTTGCATTACAGCCACGAAAGATAAAACCCAAGGCTGTGGCGCCTGATCGATCACGTCTCCAGTTGCCTTCTCCTAACCTCGTATTTAGCAGCGACGAAGACATCTCGATTTATTGAGAATTATGTGTAACTTGTGGACAATTGCATCGCGTGAGCATTGTATAGGTGTTCTATGAGCATTATGAGTTCATAGCGTAATGAGCAATAGCAATATATACGCATTATATTTGCGTGTATAGACATATTGGCTTTGTATGAGCTCTTTATGCGCCTTGTACGTGCATAATATGCACATTTTTTATGCATTGTGAATGCATTCACGGTTGTGAGACGCATGTTCGTGAGCCCCTTGAGACGTACAGGACCATCCTTCTATTCTGTTCGTTATTTGAGTGCAAAAAAAAAACATATCAACGCGAATTTAACAATATGTAATATTATATGCAATATAATATTTCAAATCGATTATATGCAATATATAATCAATGTGCATTGATGACAAGTGACTTGAAATTGCAAACTAAAACCGGGCTGTTCGATTCTCTTCTGTTTTGTTTACCCACTTGAAATAAAGCAAATATATAATATAATATAATGGATAAAAATATTAATATTTCAAATTCTTGAAACATTATTTTCATATCCCAAAATAAAGTCTTGCGCAACCTCCTCAGCTTCGTTTCATGCTTCTTGAAGTATCGATATTATTTACTCCAAGAAATGAATACATTAAACGAGCTATAACAATCTACCGAGTACCGATTTAAAATGGTGCTCAAATTTCAATTAGGCAAAGATTTTATAAATTCTTTCACGGGTAAACTAACCGGCAACTAATGTGATCAAAATCCTGCTTTAAATTCAACCATAAATGAGGACAATGATGGAGCAGTAACCTTTTTATTTCAGGGCTTACAATCTCCGAGCAAACAATTAATAATGACGTTTACAGTAGACATTATTATAAAAAGATGAACGGTGCAAATTACCATAAAATAAACTCGACGCATTATATACGAGTTGCTGAGCCAGTATCTTCCTTACAAACGATCGCGTGTTTTTAGAAGTGACTCCTTTATGCCGTCATAACGTATCCTGGATACTGCGTCACTAAAGACGCCTGCATGCTGGCCAAATTGAAACTGGTCCAGTTCTGCAGGCGGGGCACCGATTTACTTAGAACTTAATTGCGAACAAAATGCAAGTAAAAGTCCGTCTCTTTTAATAAAATGGGATTTTCTTTACTTTTTTACCTTTGTCTGATAAATTATTAGATTATTTGAGGTGCGAGAGATTATTCAACTTTAATTATTTGATTCCAGCAAAAATATGAGTTACGGATGACAACGCGCCGGATTCTTGTGCTGAGTCCCTTCGTTTTTTTTTCGTATTTGGGCTATGAAAATTTTTTAGTTTGATGCACTGGATGGCAGAGTGGCTAAGATCACCAAGATTGGAGCACAGAGTTGCGAATTCGAAACCCGCAACTGGTTGTGAAAATTCTTATTAAAATTGGTAATGTGCCAGGGCCGGTGGATAATCAGTGACAAGGAAACGGGCCTATTCAAAGCTGACACCACCATGCTATTTTTTATGTATCAGCATTATTATCTTTACCATTTTGACACTAGTGCTAACGAACGAAAATAATTTGTTGATAACATTTTTTAAGTGGATAATTTTTTACAATGTGCTTTTTTTAATGTTCAATTTTTGGATTGCAATACAGATTTTTCTTATGGTGATTTATGATCATACGAAGCTCTTTTTCCTCGATTTTTTCAAATTTTTTTGCGTTTATGATAATTTTTGATGTCGGCGCAGCACTCGGTCCGCCCCAGGGTCTATGGTGACAGCACACGATATGGAGGAGACCCTGCGACGCTACCTCCAGTTGCAAGACCTCGGAAAATTTTATGTAAATAAGGCACGGCCTCGGTGAGTCACTACGCGTTCCATAAATGATTCAATTCATTGATATCTTGGTTTTGGCTGTTAATCTCCAGTGAACATGGAGCCGCACCTCTGGTTATCTCACGGTTGAAATGCATGGGTGATTCTACCATTTCTACTACGAGTTCTTTTGCACGAAATAGATTCTTCCTTTTAACGCAACGACTGAAAATGTTTGAAATTTTAATAAGAAATAAAAACTAATCGAACACATATTCCTGCTTACTTCTCACAACATATGACTTCTCGCCGCTTATCAATTGTCACTATAGATAAGGACGGAGATAAATAATTCATTTGTTTATTGGCAGCAACGCACTGGCCATAATAAGGGTGAAGAGCAGTAATTACTTGGGCCAGTCGTAGGACTGATTTTAAATTTTCATCTATTACAGTGTGGATGCTTTGCTGTAAAACTCAATCTCATTCTTTGATGATAATATCTTGGGTCACTCAATTCATTGATTATTTTTGTTTGACGTTCAAAAACGACTCATGGAGTTAACATTTTCATACTTCGGAACATTCCAAAATCTTCATAATTTGGATGCATGAGTAACTCTTGTTTTCTTCTTTGAGTAATTCAACTCTCCCAATGGTTAACCTTTGCCAACTGACATAAATCTTCAGATAATTTAAATCCAATTTCCGTATCATGCGCGAATGTTACTAAGCACGAATAGTATTCTAGTAGCTTAAATTAGTTTATTATATATTGTTACCAAGTAGATTTCATATTATTTTGTTTATAAAACTATTAAATAATTTAATTAGAATCGTCGATTTCATGTCAGTAGCGATTTGACGTGTTCAGCTTTTGACATTAACTGCAGTTTTGGAATACTTTGTATGCATGTTTTCTGGTTATCTGTCTTTGTATTCAAATTTTAAACCTAGATTTGGTCGAATTGCGTAACTTTAACCTATCGCCCGGTAACATTGAACTCTATCAAAATTTCGACGCATGTACTTATCCTTTGTTTCTTTTTTATTTATTATTAAAATATCTTTTAATAAATGAAATCCTTTATTTACTTTTTTCATCTTATTTCTCTGCAAAAAGTAGAAAACTCTAGAAATCTGCACGGCGTTGCTCACCTCTAGCATCACACCCTATACGAATGTTAAAGTCTTTCCGGTTTCCGAAGACGCATTTTAATGAAATTTTTCTTCTTTCTCCAACATCACTGGACCTCTCAATATCTTTGAATAGAAACAAAACAGATCTTGTCAGAATTTAATCTATTTCTAAGTAATGCCCTGGACATCATTTAGATGTTTCTATGCGTGCACATATGAGACTTGATCGCTTCATCTCAATACTCCCAAAGGCACTAATGTACCTTGCTTGCACTCTATAGCCCATATTCTCCGATCTCATCACAAAATATTTCGTCTTCTAACGGCTTCACAGGTTGCTTTCTCCTAATATTTAGGCAAATATATTGACAAAGAAAATTTTTCATGAGATTGACTTCAGAGATAACTCGTTTCTTCCCCGGCGCACTCCGTGGCGCATTCGACTTGCTCCCAACGTCTTCCTCCATATGCCAGGGATATTCATCTTAAACTGATGAAGGGATGCATGTAAAGACATGTATAAAAGTTAAATTCCGGAATATCATAATGCCAAACAATTCGCCTAACATTTATTTAATTATCTGAAATTAAGAGTCTGGATGGGACCGCTGCGTAATTCTTACCAGGACCGAGGTCCGCCAGTTGTGTCCACATGTCATGTATATGTAAATATTTCATTTGTGTAATGACATCTTTTACATAGGAATATCATATATACAGTCATGTTATATATGCAGTCATGTTATCATATATGCAGTCATGTCAACACAATCTTGCTAGCTGCCAAAAACACACCTATGTAATCGAGCCTGAAGGCTTCAAATTGCGCACTTTTCCGTTCATTTCGTTCAGTGTGAGTGAGTACTCTGAATAGTTGTGTACAAAGAGTTGTATGTTGGTGTCATTTGGCAGCACTTGTTCCTTCATACAAGTTCGATTGAAGACCTGAGGATGTAAATTATAAATAATTTTCTTGTTCGGTTTCTCAAGTAGTCGAACGCTATTTTTCGCTCGAGCGGGCATAGATCGAAAATTTCCAAAAGACATTTAAATATCTTGACGACATTTTGAATGATCACTAATCATTGTCAAATAATGTGAAGGTTTTGCAACGCTTAAATTTTGTGATTTAGAAGTAACTGAAGAGCAAAATTAGGTATTAAGAATACCACTCGAAAATTATTAACTAAAATTACGCCGAAAATAATTTCAAAATCCAGACGAATCTAGTAGTTAGTAAATTGATAGCGGGAGACCCATCCTTTAATGAGGGCTTCAGCTATCGCCAGTCTTGAAGCGTCGGAGGGCTTCAGCTATCGCCAGTCTTGAAGCGTCGGGGCATCGCATGATGATGCTGGTGCAGGCTTGGGGCATCGCATGATGATGCTGACTCCGTCATGCGGTTCGTTGGTCTTCCGGACATGGGGTGGCAAGGGACGTAGTCACTGTTAACCGAGCTCCTTTCTTCATAATGAGCAATATTACTCCAAAATATCATCATTATATTAAAAAGTCTTTTGGAAAACTGCTTCTTCATCTGTCCAGGCCAGGAAAAAATATCGTTCGACTATTTGGGAAAACGAACACACAAAATGTTGTGTGGGTTGTGTGAGAGTATATGTATTTTTAACAGTTATTTTCTTCAAACAGATTCGGCAAGAGATCGGAATCGACCCAGGGACCATCAGAACAAGCGTTGGTAAGACTTAAATACAAAACAATGTCGAACCGTAACGAAATATACGGTAACATAGGAATTGTACTCGGACTCTTCCTCCGTTCAAATAAACATTGGGTTGTTTGATTATTAACGTGTCGTCTCCTAGGCTAAATGATGTAGTTCCAAAATAAATTATTCGTAGTGTTAAAGGGGAAACAAATTATTACAAAAATCAGGATTAATCCGATTATAAAAAAATCCGATTACAAAAAAACTGAATGGGCAAAACTACAGACAAATTGAAAATTGGAGCACAGTTGGAAAGCTATGATGTGGAGAATCGAAAAACTCGTAAAAATAATTTCCGAAACAACGTATCTGCAGATCAAGCAAGAGTTTAGGATATTTTCCCTTCCGAGATCATTCCGTTAGTCCAGTTAAATGAAATTGCACCGAGGTTCCATCACTTCATGAAATAATTCAACACAGTGCAAAATTTACGTTTTAATTGTCTAAATTTTTTTTTGATAGAAAATAAATCATCTTATCATTCATTTTAAAAATCAAGAATTTGCTTGTGAAGTGTAGATAATTAAAACATTCGAAAAATTACATTTGATTGCTTGTTATATTGCTATTAAAATCAATTTTAGCAATCAATAGCAATCTATTAAATCAATTGATTTAATTAAATCAATTGATTTGGCAATCAATTAAATCAAATTTATTGGCATCGTCCCAATCGAATTGAAACATACAAAAATCATCCACATGCAACGAGGAAAGAGACACGTACCTATTCATCCGTTATAAAAGATCATGTAATTGTAAGCAATTTAAGTTTACATAGGTTCGTGGGCGTAATTCTACCTTTTTCTCTCTCAAGACTTTCTCCAATAATAACATCGAAATCTATGATGTTCCAAATTCACAGAACATCAACTTGAAGCCAGCTATATGTGTGTTTTTTTTAATTTAAATGCCATCATCTTCAACCTCTCGTGGAAAAATTAGACTATAAATGTAAAAGAAAATGCTCGTGAGCAGTAAAATCATGAACTCAAGAGATGAGCATAAACGTAAAAACATAATATATTGTTCCATGAGTAAAAACCTAATAAATTATTTTATTCCATGCGCAGTGGGAGGCGAGTGCGAGACTACTGGACTCGTACGGCGAGCAGCGCTGAGGCGGCAGATGGTGTGATGTTCCGGTGGTGCCAAAACCTTCACGACCAAAGGGCATGTGCCCTGACTCCGCACTGAAAAAACCCTTCGTTCTTCAGAGTAAACAGCGAAAATATTTATCTACATTTCGAGTATAACTTTCAAATTTAGTATTAATATAGACAAATAACATGGTGCTAGAAACCATCACAGTAATACCGGAGTCTGGAATGAGGGAATTGGAGCTGGTACAACTGAGCAATCAATTCAGCCATTATGCCCCAACGTCAATAAAGAGAATAAAGAAATAGAATTATTTGAATTCCTAGACTAGTACTAAAATTCAGCTCGCTAAAGGCAAACGAATGAGTTTTTTTTTAAAAGCGTGAAAATTCTAGCAGTGTCGAATTTAAATGGATATACACCGAGAAATTGTCAAAATACAACGAAAATTTTATAACCAATTTCAAAAAATAATTGAATTTTACAGCACGTGTATTTGTTTTATTTACTCAGTTGTATTCAAATGATATGAAACGCATTACCAACATCGCATTTACATAGTGGAGCAGCGGACTGTAAACCGAGTCTTTAGAAGCGCTGCAATACAAAATCAAACCATCGCATTGCATTCTTCACCTTGTGTTCATCAAAGAAAGAAGCAAGCAGTGATTGAATAATGTTCACATCCTAACCATAATTTCAACTAGAAATTTGCCATGAAACTGGAACCCTTGACAAAATATATTTCTTTGCCCTTTCCAAGTAAAACCGATTTGGCAGATATTTATTATTCTCCTTTGAATTGTGTTGTAACATGAGCGATAACGTCACACAAAAATACAACCCCACAACTGCCCTGCCTACACAACAACTTGACCCCACAACTGCCCTGCCCGGGGTTCTTAACCCCTCAATCCTGGGGCTCGATAGAGGGGTTAAGAACCTCGGGGTCCAGCCAAGAACCCCACGCCCCCCAGGACCACGCCTCTCGTTGGTTGAAACCTCACCAGAGACCTGCTTTTCCAAAGCACATTCTCTATAAGTTTGCTCATACAGAAACTAAAAGTAAAGATAAAAAATAATCAAGGATAAGTGGATCAACAAATTTTACTATGAAGGTCATACAATTCCAAAGAGCTTAACAATACGTACATTATACACTTTGTACAGTAATTTATAGTACAATATTATTGATATTCTCAGGAGTATGTCAAGCCAAAATACATGAAATGGACATACATAATCTCGCGCCAATATCTCATCAAATCGTTTTCCTAATCATGCGTAGTGTCAGCCACTGAGCAATTCCATCACGTGGAGTGGATGATATCACCAACATAAACATATTTTTCATCAGCAAGATCAATATAAATTCAATCAAATATATATAATAATAATAATTTTGCCCAAGACTCCCACAGCAGATAAACATAACATAGCGCAGGCCAATGCTTAACAATAAGAAAATATATTCCAGATTCTTCAAAACCTTAAAATAAAGATTGAATGGTAACCTCTATCAGGTATTAGAAATGCAATAAATATAACCTAGAAGTTCGCTTACAAAAAATACGGGAGGGTCCCACATCGAAGCTGCGTTCACAATGATGGCACTGAGGAATAATTCAAACAAACAACGTTATATTCAAAAACCCAGTAAGGAAACTTGGTGCATTAGTTGTAGCTACAGTGTAAGTACCACTAAATATGAAATCAAGTCAACCAAAATACGATATATTAGTCACATATTCGAACGTTATAACAGCTAGATTTGTATCACAAACCACCAGACGTACAGGAGAAAGTTCGACATGATGCCACTTACCACACAAAGATCATCAAAAAGTTCATTCATTGTGATATTTTATGGCTCAAAGGATCGGCGATAACCGCAAACCTTCAATATCTAATTGCAGGCAAAAATACAACTCAATAAACACACAAGGAAAAATGAAAATTTGTGGCAACAGGAACAGGAACTACAAATAAAAAAAAACGGTGCACAAAATCATTCCTGAAAAGAAACCTAAACACAAACGACTCAATAATTGGTTGAATTGGTCATGGCCGCCTCGTGCATGACGCGGCGGGTCACTCCTCCACACACGTAAATCAAAGTAACATGCAAAAACACAACACGGTTAAGCTTTAGTGCAGCAAACAACAAGTGACGGGAATTCAAATTAATTTTTGAATTACCTGTATTACAAAATACCAAAATCACATTTATTACGACAAAACACTCGAGGAGTTAAAGATCAATTTGAATTTATATCAGCTACAACACGATTTTTGGGCCGTAGCTCGAAATTGCCATTAATTCATCATTCATTTGCTTTAGAGGAAATCAGGAGGATGAAATTAAAGCAGGTAATATAACCATGGTTACTCTACGGAGAAATGGCGCGAATATTATGAGCAACAAAAAAAAAACATTACTGCAAGACGCCTGCATTCGAACCATCAGAGATGGGCGAATAGATGAAGTTCGAATATGAGAAAGAAATTCGAATCCTGCAACCACGTACGAAATATCCATCCAATCTTTTATATTAGGTGACCACGTAAAATGTGGTAATTTTACTAGTGGAAATTTACTTCGAATTTAAAGCAAGTGATACAAGCCACCAGGCGGATCTTACATGCGCCTACACGCGGGTTCGAGTATGGCAACGAATTTTTGTATTCAGAACCAAATGACATCCGGCAATTGCACTTCTCTATAGCTCCATGTTAGGAAACTTCGTAAAATATGCATGGAGAACAAACTATCTCGGATGATAATTTCAAAATTAAATCATAAATAACACGCGAGTAACCGAAAACAACAATATAATGTGTAAACTGTTATAAGAACATGTTCCTCATACATCACAAAACTACACGCGAACGGCCAGCATATTAGTTGAACAGCAAGAACACTGAGGTGGTGAATAAATGCCACACGAATCAACGAAGACATTTCGAAAACTAGTGCGGAGTAAAGTCAACAATCTTAAAGTCATCATTAGGGTAAATTGTGGGTTATATTAGGTATGTACTTATAATTACAAAAATAACAATTTCTCCTCCTGCCATTAGGAAACGGGATCCAAAAAAATTCGGTAATTAGAAATTTAGAAGGGATTCAAAAGCGGTACCGTAGGTCTTGAGCCCAATCACTAAGTGAAAAATAAAATAGTAAATTTAGTATGGATAAAATGATGGATTAATTAGAAGAGGCTGGACTTTTTTAGAACAGTGACAGTGCAGGACCACAAAATATAGTAAAGAACACCGCCTCCAACAGTAAGATGAGCAACATCAAAATAGTGAACAAGAAGAGAGATTTAATGACCATGAAATATGCAACAAGACATCGATCAATTTAATGATCGAAGCTATGCAGGACTTAGTACAAAAATATAAATGCAACTGTCTGTTATTAGTTTATGATTACATTTCACAAGAATATACATGTGACACAAGTGGTGCGCTTTTAGAAATATGTGTACAAGTTTCCAAAAACACAACACGAGAAATGGATATCAACAGGAAAGTTTTCCATTTAGCTTCCGTTCTTACCTATCGAGCAAACAAAATTAAGATCGATGATAAACTAGACATGGATATAAAATTCTAGAAGATCTTATGAGAAAGGCAACACTTAGCAACATTAATAACAGACTAACTATTATTGTAAAACATTGGGCAAGAAAAAAACGTTCTGAGGTTATGGTTTCACCGGCTACATCATTGCACCCATCACGTTTCTCATTGTTATTAGCAACTAATACAATTGTCATCTTACACTGCTCAAATTACCTACAACACGGATCTCATTTATCAAAAGCATTTATTACTGTTCTCTTTGGATCAAATATGTTCTTTTTTTATATCCAGCACAAAATTTATACTAAGTTGCTGCAACAAATAAGTGATAATAGCAAAACTTTGATACAGTTACGAAATCTGCAATAGGTATGTAAATTCACGGCAAACCACAATGAACGATTCATTTGCTTTCTAAATAAACAAAATTTCGACTATACTAATGAAAGTTGGAGCAAAGATCAAGCCGTGTATGATTGGTATATAACTGGGATAATTATGAACAGCAAATTTAGTGCTATGTCAAACATGTTCGTATAAATAAAAAGAGTGGCTTGGAGCGAAAAGGAGAAGCTGGGTCCTACGAAGCAGCCACTCCAGGAACTGGGACTCGACGAGTCAGACCCAGAGGAGCCGGGACTTCCAACGGGAGCTGCAGCAGGAGGGGCTATTTCTTGTGAGGTTTATGGACGTTGTTTTTCAGGGTTATCCTAACTCTTGTGGGGCTTATTGACATTGTTGTTGGCTGCGGTTTTGACCCCAGAATTGATGGCGGAGTTCATGGCCTGGTGGGCTGCCTGCTCTGCTGCGTCTTTCAAGGGCTTCTCCATGTACGTGCTGTATATAGGTTGCAGTAACTGCACATTACATTACAAGGTTCATTACGATGGCTAAAGTAAAAAACTAGAAGACATTCAGGAAGGTTATGAATCACTTATAAATTTCGCAGTACAACATTTAATGTTAGATGAAAATAACGAGCATGAAGGTCAGCTCAAACATAAACCCTATTAAAGGAAAGTTGCCGCAAAACAGCACGAGTTTCATCGTAGTCATAGAAGTCGTTACTAACAGCTTTCACTTAGGTGGCTAAGCTATAACTTTAGCATCTTAATTGAGAAATATATCAAAGTGAGAACATCACAATTTGAACTTCTTACATTTTCCCAAAGAAAAGTGGCGACTTCATCGATGTAAATGCCGACGTCGCGAAACTCGCCGCTGTACCTGCACAGGAAGAAAGTTATTAGTGCCTGGAATATGGGCCAGAACTTGAGCGCGGGAGAAGCAGAATTTTGCCAGCACCAAGTAGAGTCAACGGTTCAAGTAGAGACCAAGTCAACCGTTCAAGTAGAGCTCAACACCGTTGAACCGTTCAGATAGAAACCAAGTCAACGGTTCAAGTAAAGACGGATCCAACCGTTCAAGTTGAGGTAGACTGAACTGTACAAGAGTGAGCATGACTGCGCGCACCTCACGTATGCCCAGAGTGCAAGCATGACCAGGAAGGCGCCCATACACGCACCTCACGTATGCCCAGAGCGTAAGCATGACCAGGAAGGCGCCCATGCACGCACCTCACGTATGCCCAGAGTGTAAGCATGACCAGGAAGGCGCCCATGCACGCACCTCACGTATGCCCAGAGTGTAAGCATGACCAGGAAGACGCCCATGCACATGTTGCAGATGCTGGCGATGGGGTAGAGGCCGAAGACTCCGAAGAGGCCCGACAGCAAATAGAAGATCATGAGGGCCGTGAAGAGCGTCGCGGGGGTGCGCGCGGCCTTGAAGACGTTCTTCGCTTCGTTCTGCTCCATAAACTTCACGAAGAGCTTGTCAATTTCCTGCGGATAATGAGGTGTGGCTTAAGGACCAAGACCAAAATTCTCCTAGGGATGTTTTCTCCTGCTCGGTAACATCGATAAATCTGAGGAGGTTCCACAGAATTTTTCTACACAATTTAATGAAAGGCCTATTCAAATTCAACAAATGTAGAACTTACCATTTTCTCTACCTCACAAATGAAATATTTCTCTAGAGCTAATCGGAGAGAATATCTTATCTGCTGAAAGATAAGGAAAAAAATAACTCATTACTCAGTGCAGTGAGTGACAGAGAGAGCATTTTCTCGTCGACGAAAAAGCGAAGTCACGGACGGACAGACGGAAATGGTGAGCACGATAGTGCATTTTTCCATAAATGAGAAAATGCGCTAAAAAGAATAGGCCTATTTCTGCCTTTCAACGATTAATTAAACTCGACTTATGCCGAGTACATTACTCCGCAGCTAAAGTCGAAACTCAACAAATTTCAAGAAAACCTTCACGCAAAATACGAACGTAAGTTTAGAAAATTAGTGGCAGAATATTAGAAATTAGATTTACAATACAATTGTTGTCATTTTCAGACAATTATAGGCAGAATAAAAATGACAACGATTGTAACAGCCAAGAGTCAGGCAAGATGCCAGCGCTGATCCACAACAGGTTCCTAACTAACCTCTTCCAGCTGCGTTTGGTATTTCTCGACGACCCTCTGGTTCTTCCTGCCGTATTTATTCTTCTCGAGGTATGAAGCGACGGCTCGCTGCTTCTCCTTCTCGTGCTCGGCCTCCATCTGGACGGTCTTAAGGAAGGGGCGGTCGCCCCCCACCAGCGTGTCCATGGCTTCCGTGTAGAGCTCCTTGCCGGCCTCCAGCGCAGCCTGACTGCTCGCTCGCGCCGCGAACTGCGGGTGTGAACGACTAAACTGTAAATATATTCTACCTGGCGAGCTGGGGCCATACTTTCAAAACTCGCTTAGTGAACGTAAGTACTTACGCTCCATTTTCTTGTCTATGATTGGTAGATTTTGCTTGAAAGGCCGTCAATGATTGGCTGATGAACTTACGATCTCTTAACTTTTTTGAAAGTATATAGGCCAGTCAAAGGAAGGGGCGGTCGCCCCCCACCAGCGTGTCCATGGCTTCCGTGTAGAGCTCCTTGCCGGCCTCCAGCGCCGCCTGACTGCTCGCTCGCGCCGCGAACTGCGGGTGTGAACGACTAAACTGTAAATATATTCATTCTACCTGGCGAGCTGGTAAGCCACCTCTTCACCGAGCTACGTTTAATTACGTAATTAGCGCTAGCCTTGCGTCTCGAGACTGGTCGGTAACTTGAGTCTCGTACCTGGGGCCATACTTTCAAAATTCGCTATGAACGTAAGTACTTACGTTCTATTTTCTTATCTATGATTGGTGGATTTTGCTTGAAAGGCCGTCAATGAATGGCTGATGAACATACGATCTCTTAACTTTTTTGAAAGTATATAGGCCAGTCAGACTAGTTAGCAAATAAGATACGCGTAACCGCGAAGTAAGCCTCAAATGTGGCTAGTCCACGCACAGCTAGGCGCACTCATCGCCATCATGCGTGACGACGCTTATTGTTCCTGACATTCACAAGACTTGATAATTTTACTAAGCTATGTTTACAGGTAACACACCTTATAGATCAACATTGGCAAATTAGTTCCTAACAATTGCAACTGATAAGGAAAATTTCAAACGATGAACTCAAGTTCAAGAAAAAGTGAACGTTACAGTTATTTCTAGGATTCAGAGCGGAACAGAATTACCTAACTATATTACCAAACTATTTATTTAATTACCTAAATATATTTCAAAGCTATATATTTAATTATTTAAATATCTCACAACCGTTTGTTCTACTTGGCCGCTATGAGCTGAAAGAATCAGTGCCGACATTTACACATGAATAAAAATTTGACTGTATTTTCTTCATACAAGAAAGAACTAAACTTATGTTCTACTGGCGTGATGAAAGCATCACATTATCGGTTCATGATACCGAACAGCATTGGTGACAGTCCATGTAACTGTAGAAAAAGCGTTAGCTCTCCGTCTACGTACTGACCCTAACTTGTCCTATACCAGGCATACATATACGAATAGCAATGGCGACAGTACAAGCAAATGTAGACAAAGGGTTAAAGAAGTCATAAGTTTAGCTAACCTCAACTAGCGTAGTAGGCTCGGGCAGGTCGATGTCTTTGAAAACCTCCATGAAGGTCTTAAAGAAATTGAAGAGATCCCTGGCCTTGATGGGCTGTCCCCCGAACTCCTTCTTGACGAGGTTCTCAGGCGCCAGAAGCTGGGGCACCAGAATTCGAAGATGGGTCAGGAATTCCTCTTCAATATCTGCACAGAAACATCACTCAGAAAAATGGGCGAGACTTTGTAAAAAAGCGATAAACATCACTCAGAAAAATGGGCGAGACTTTGTAAAAAATAGCGATGCACTTCTTGCCATGGTGTGGGTCATAAAGATCCAATTTTACCCGGCAAAAGCGCGTATCAGTGCTGCGTGTAGAAAGTGTCACAACTTTGACAATACGGCACCTAAATTTTTCTGCGTGGTCGTCTTTTCAATTGAATTCATCAGAGGATGTAATAATACACCAAGCCCCGCATGAAATAGAGCATCACGTTTCTAGAACGGAATTTAGTAATTCGAGTAAACGAAGCAAAACCATACAATGTGGCAATGGCGTTTAATTTGCGATTTCACCAGAAGCAAATACTACTATGATATTCACGCGGAGAAGCCTTTCATCGTGAAGCACGCGTGCTAAGTTTCAAACCAATGTTCTCGCTTAAGAGTTAACATAACCCAAGTCTGGTTCTCACGTTAAATGTATTAAATATCTGTTCACACGGGGAATTTAGGGGAGTAAATGGGGGGGGGGGGGAGGGGGCCTGAAACACGAGTTGGATAACACCCTTTTGTGTATGAATATACCTGGAGAAAGTTACATATAATCTGTAAAATTGATAATGGGCTTACAGCTAAAATTATGTTGTATCATGTCATATAAATTGGTCATTTGTTGTGAGGGCCAGCATATCGCATCAAGATGTTCAGTTCCTATTCATTTTCATTGGAAATAAACATCCCTGTACAAGTAAATGATTCATGTAAACTCTAGAAAGATCTATTATGCGAGTAGTAGTGAAAGTAAATGGTCGCAAGTAGAGAAACGTATGAAAAGTACATTCCCACAAATTTGAATGAAAAGGTTCATCTCAAAAATAAGGAGAGATAATATAATCATAAAGAATCAAGAGATTATACTACTATAATCAGAAAGACTACATGGCCTCTGAAATTGGCATTCTTTTTTTAATAATAAGGTGAAGTAAGTATACTGCGTTCAGGCAACTGCTCTACAGGAAATATTAAGGTTAAGGAAATCCTCGTCAAAACCTTGGCCATGAATTGTGTTGAAAAAAAATTGAACTTTAGTAGCCACGTCTGCTTATTGCAACGACGAGGAAGAAGCGGCAGGAATATTTGGGTGGCTGTCGCCCGGCGTAGTCAAGCCACAGCGAACGCTCTAGTCCTGGCCGGCGCTTTGTGATACCGAGGCGAAACAGGTTATAGGTTCTACATCTCTATCTACGCTCATCTAATAATAGAAATGACACAAAGACCGAGAAGTTGACAAGCGTAACTTTTAAACATCATTATTTTCATTATAGCTAGAATTTATAGTGATGTTTGGTGCAACCGAACTTCGAGGGCACGTTACATATTAAGAGAACCAAGATAAGGAAGTGAGCAAAAAAAGAGAACAACACATCCGCTTGCGTAAAAATGGGTGAAGAAAAAGCGTAGATGATGTCAGTCGTGTTGCAGCAAGGAGAAGATAACAGTGAAGCATAATTCGCACAAAGAACAGGCGTGTGATAGTGAAGATTAAGTGACGGTAATGCTGGGCAATGATAACAGACATAATAGTGAGGCTGGTCATCCTGCTGTGGATGTCAGCGACAGCTTCTGGTCACGAGGATACTCCGTAAGGATGAGCAGTTCCTACCCCGAATTACTGTTAGCCCGCAGGCGGGTTTGGGGGCCATATTAGGTTATCAAACTCACCAAAGCAACTTTGGTCGTTAATATCTAAAATTTCATTTAATTATTAAACAATTCAAAGTTATTATGAACGTTTTTCCATTTAATTATTAAATATTTTAAAGTTATTATTAAAGCTTTTCCACTTAATTATTAAACATTTTAATGTTATTATTAAAGTTAAGGTTTTATTTGAACGAATTATGCATGCACGATGACAACGATAACAGTGCGAGGTGCATGTGATAACTCACGAGTTTTGTCATACATTTCGAACAATATTGGAATATATAATTTAGAACAACATTGCAGAGCTGCCGCGCGGCTTTGGTTTGAAGGCAACTCGACATCACAAAGCTTCGAGTTCACACTCAAGGAGTATGGGAGGTGAGATAACACAATTTATCTGATGCGTGTCTTACAGAAGTTCCTTGAAAAAGTGAAATACATTCACTATTTCCGTCTGCAATAGGAATAATATGATGAATGTAATCGGGAGATAATTTCGTATTTCTGTCACTACAATGTCAATGCCATGCATGACTGGTCACTACACAGTTACTGTATACAAAACTGTTCACTACAATGTCAATGCTATGCATGACTGTTCACTACACCGTCACTGTCATACACGACTGTTAACTACACCGTCACTGTCATACACGACTGTTCACTACACCGTCACTGTCATACACGACTGTTAACTACACCGTCACTGTCATACACGACTGTTCACTCCACAGTCAATGCCATACCGTGTATGTGTGCCATACAGTGTATGGCATACACTACTGTTCACCACAACGTCACTGTCACACACGACTGTTCACTACACCATCAGATAATGCACAAGCGTCAATAACAGTTGTCTGTTAACAGAGAAGGCGACAGAGTTGCGGCCCAGATGCAGCGGGTGCTGTCGCCTCACGTCGTGCTAACGGTGAGCCTCATCGTCACTCCTTCTCTTGACGTTTAGCACAATTATTTTATGTGCTTTATTTTCAGTCCAGTATCTTATTTCATCAGAATAGGTTATACAATTTCCTCTGTTATATTATCTGACTCGCTCATTCCAATCCTCTCAGTGTATTCGTCTCGGTTATTTGCTTTGTCTCGATATTACATTTGCCTCCGTTATTTATCGTCGCGGTCATTTCACTAGTGTAGGTGATAATATTTATTTTGAGACGTACGTGTCAGAGTTATTCTGTTTGAAGTTAATTCATTTTAGTGTCCTGGAGATTTTCTGTCATTTCGCTGTTTCGGCCTTAACTTTTTTCTTCGTGGTATTCTCAGTGTAGTGTGACACTCGTTGAATTTTTTTATTGCTTCAGTCATTTAATTCGTCTAAACTAAAACATTATTATCGTTGAACAGAGCAATGCCACAAGACACAAGTCGAATTGTGATCTTTACGTACAAAGAATTTACCGCGTCCTCGCCAACTATAAATTATTGGTAAAAAAATGCGTCTCAAGAAAAACACACACATTTCGGTTTGAGATTAATCGCCGATTCATGGCACTGATAAAAATCATAAAATAATGAAAAAAATAATTTATAACATGAGTTGAATCTACTAATGAATTAAATTTGTACTCGACTTTCAAACCATGAGCGAAATAAATCTGTGCCAAGAAATTTATAGGAAATAGAGCACGAGAAGTAGAGCAGTGAAATTTGAAAAAAAGTTCGGATTGATTGGACCGAACCGTCTTCAATAGGCACGCCCAATAATTCCTCAACACTAAAGCAAAGTATAATTCTATTAAATAGCGTATATTATAACAAATCATCTTATATTATATATTAAATAGAATACAATATAAGATGATTTAATAACCAACGAACCATGCACAGGACTGGCAAGTTCAAATGAGCACAGAAGCACGTGCGGGGGAGGGGCTGCAGATGACAGTCCACAACCCGCACACGGGCGTCATCACCTTCCAGAAGGTGGGTGGTCACTCTACATTATCTCTCATATATACGCGTATTGCAGTGGAGAGAAAATACTCGTGTGTCATTATGATATACTCATTAAAATGACGACTTGTTCATATCACAACATCATAATCAAACCCTAAACATTAGTTGCAAATTAATTAAAATTTCAAAATTACATGGGTATGTCGAGTGAACCTTGTTCTCTCCTTACACTAGCTATTCATGGAGTAGAGAAATTATTAATCTATCCACAGTAATTTAGGAACCCCGAATGCAATATTTCTTCGCAGATTAAGCACGCAACTCTCAAAATCCCAATAGCAATCCAAACAAAATGCATGAAAATGCAGTCTCATCAACAAGTCTGATGGCTATGATGGACAAGTTATAGAGGTTTTTGCGTTGCAGGTGTTCCGGCTCGGGTTGGTGTTCGGTCACTACCTGGACCTACAGTGGCATGTGGGGCGCATACAGGAAGGCAGCGTGATCGTCTTCATGGTCTGTGGGTCTGGCATGATAGGTCTCAGAGACGCAGCCATCACCCTGCAGGACCTGGGCTCAGTCCTGGCAGACCATCTGCCAGAGACCGCTCACTGGATCTGGGTCTTCGTCAAGGGAGGTAGAACTATCATAGAGACGGCTATGCTGGAAACTCAATTGCCGGTGACGGCACACGCTCCCTTGTTGACTTATCCACAAACCAGACAATATTTTGAAGATAGTCTGGAACAGCGAAGGTGGGAGCTGTGTGAAGTGCAGGAAGCCTTGGGGCCGTTCTGTGACGAGAGACACCCAGCATCGATACGACCGGAGCCTCAGCCGCTGCCTCACACAGATATTCTAGATCAAATTCCAGTCATTATGACGGGTGGCACGAGAATCGCGTACCTGTACACAGCCCTCTCTGCCCTGTTGAAAGCTCCAGGTCTGCGTAAACATAATTTTAAAGTGTTCTTAGGGGACACTTCACCACAAGTAATAGAACTTCTGAACTTGATGGACATACAGTACGTCGAGACTCTGGTGTACGGAGACGGAAACGTCAAACTTTTCCAGTACTACAGATCAGCCTATCAGTACGTGGCAGATTCATACCCAGAAGCTCCAGCAGCTATCTTTATGGACGAGGACGTCGAACTTTCCCCGGATTACTTCTCTCTCATGAGCCAAATGATCCCGCTGTTGAGAATAGATCCAACGATTTACTGCGTGACAGGTTTCGGAGCTGCTTCAACGCAATCATTCTACGGTGAAGATGACAAACTGAAGCGAGTGTCGTCCCAGGTGCTGTGGGGATACGCTCTAACACTTGATTTCATACGTGAGGCCTTACGTGAATGGCCAACTAGTCGGAAATACAATGTTATTTACGATCTGTGGATGTTCGACAACGTCGTTGATAATAGGGAGTGCGTGGTACCAGAAATGTCTAGAGTCCGGCACTTTGGAGCCGGCCAGAACACTCTAGGGTTTGACTTGGAGAAATTTTTTCTTACCACTCAATTAGTGAATAAAACAGGCATTAAAATCACTAACCTGGAAGAAATGCCTCATAAAAACTGGTCGAAGAAGATTATCAGAGAACTTCAAAAAGCGACCGTATTAGAAGGTAACCCATGCGAGAAAGGGTTCTTTCACAACCGGCCAAATGGAACCTACGTATTCTTCTATTACCTGGAAAGTGATGAAAATGGCATGTACCAGATCGACAACTATTTCGCGATAGGAGAATGCCAGAACTTTTGGGGCCAGTCTGACCAAGGTTGGCACGAGGCGGTGACTTCTCTTAAGCCAAAACCTGGCATCAAATTATACCTCGTGGGAGCACCTTACTCACCGTACGTGGATAAGCTGAAATTAGTCCCTAAGACCTGGGACAAAGCGAAATTGACAGAGGGCGAGAAAGCCAGAGTATTCAGGCATATGATGGCTTACTATGACGAGCGAAAGGCTAATATAAGAAAAAAATCTCAAGACAAACGCTACATGAAAGATTTGTTCCGCAACAGAGGAAGTTGAATTGTCCAGTAATAAAAGTATTTTACTTTTACTGTAAAAAATGATGACAATTCAGAGGCGGAGAGAATCTCTGCAGGCCACTGGCATCTGTTGCCAATAAGGTGCTCTATAGTTACTTGAAGTGTACGAACAGTCTCAATATATAGGGACTTTCTTGCGGAAATGACCTCAATTCAATTCTAATCTAATTAAATTTAAATTAAATATCCAATTTAAATCCTACTTGTGATAAATCTCTAACAAATTTTCATAATCAAAGTGAAAAGTAATTTATCTTTTTTTATACACATGTGGCAAAGATACGTCTATCTAGTAACGCATTGTTCAGGTCCTGCGTACAGACGTAGATAAGCAACAATAAATATAACAAAATATTCACGCACTGAGCCCAAGATTGAAGACTATTTCATGACAGAAAAACCGGGAAAATTACTTCGGGGGCAAAATCCGCCTGAACAGAACGAATTGGTCGTTCGGAGTGGATTAAAAAATACGCGAGTTAACATGCTAGATGCAAGCGTGCATCTGTATCCCGTTTGGCTGCAAGATGCGTAAGCTCAGCCAGCGCTGGTACACGATAACGCAGCACAGAGACACCACTCTAGTCTAGCTAACCTTATGAAACCTGCCCGACAAATTGCATGTCCCGACATACTTTTTTTGGTTTTACTATGATTAACGCTCTACGAATGCACGTAGTATAGTCCAAACAACAAGTTGAGCTCTTTGTTTACTTCAGATAATACGAGTTAACATGCATTCACAGACGAATAAAAGGCAATGAATCCGTGTACAATTTGGAAATGTCATTTGTATACGTATGGTAAACGAAAGGTTAAATTTGCTTCTACTGACGGTAACTCTAGTTACCATGCCTACACATAGGAATATCATTACAACAGGTAATTCATCAGCAGACAAAGTGGTAAAGGCATATCCAGACGTGTGATAGACGAAAAGTGAGACTCTCCCCAACTGGTGGTGACGGGAGTTACAAAGCCTACAGATACGAATAGCATATCGACAGGTATAGTATCAGTAGACAATGTGGTAAAGATAAATCTATGAGCGACGAATTAATCTCGCATTTTCAAGGGAGGTTGTGTTGCCGTACTTTATGCCTTTAATAATTACTTTCAGGCATCAGTACTAAAACCCTGAAAAATTAAGATATTCTTAAATTCAACGCATAGAAATTCACCATTATATATTATATTGAATAATTTGTTTTCAGATACGTATAAAATCAACAATGTCGAAAATCAACGGAAAACGAAATCATTTACACTCCATTCGTTAATGTTAAAAATTGATAAATTTAACTATGTATAGTAATTAAGAATTAATGAACCAGAGGAAAATAATGGAGTCATTGATGATGGGGGATGTATCGAGGTGAAATTACATTTTACATGACAGGGGATTGAGGCGTTGTCGCACTTCTGAGATGTGCGGATGAATTCTGTTCAGTGTTAACAATATTCCCAGATGACTGGACTATCGAAATAGAAGTTTTAAACCATCTCTGCCATCCGATGGAGATGAATTCGTAGCCATTATCAACACTGATGCATAGAACATGGAGAGTCGTGGAGAAGTTCGCAGGCACGACGCCTGTCGCAATTAAAGGCTGCACGGGAAGTCGGGCTTGTGTTCCCGCATCCTTTAAGTACTTTTTTCGTAGTCATCTTGTACAGTTTACGATTTGCATCCATAGCAGACAATCCCAGGAGAAATTGAAGGCAAATGGTGATGTTTAACAGGAACCTATGCGAATTAACAGCATGGAACTTATTGAAATATATAAAGAAATATTTTCAAAACGAGAGCATTATTTGAGGGAGGAGAATGAGAAATGTCATCCCGATAGGTATATTCTCATTGGTGCAAAGACTGGAAGATTTTTGCTGACAATAACGCTAATCTCTCGGTTTGGTTCAGTCGTTTATCAGTTCAACCTTGCAAACTGGAACGATTTCTAAGCCAGCTCGATTAATATAATACCGTAAGACAGATGGAGCACACGTCATTTCTGTCGACTTCCGAAGCGATCAAATGTTTACAGAACTGCAAGGAAAAATGTATTCCAGGCCTGTGTATCAGTAGACAATCGCGGCAGAGGCAACATTAATTTGCCTTCTGGAAGTGCACAAACATTCTACGTGGTATTTGGCAATATCGATGTCATCTTGATAGAAATGTTCAAAATATTGAGACGCTATCATTGGTAGATATAGATTGCCAGGGATCGATGAAACTATCAACAAACACGTCTACTCACAGAACAATTATATTGGACAAGAAAGTAGTCTTTAAAAAAAGTCCATTGAGGTTAAACGAGTGAATGTGCAAGATCATCGTCGTGCTGAGTTAATGTATGCTCGTTCTTCAGCCCTGGGTCCTGGTTTTGCTCGTTATACTGACAAAAATGTTATACGTTTCAATCTTTTTCAGTTCAACCTTGCCACGCTAACGGTTTCTACGCCAGCTTGATTGATATCATACCGTAAGACGGATAGAGCACACGTCATTTCTGTTGACTTCCGAAGCGATCAAATGTTCACGGAACTGTAGGAAAAAATATAGTTCAGGTCTATGTATCAGCAGACTTTCGGCGGAGGCAACATTAATCTGCCTTCTGAAAGCGCGCAAACAATTTTACGACCGCTTGGGACTTGGCAATATCGACGTCATCTCGATAGAAACGTTCAAAATGTTGATATCTTATCAATAACAAATATAAAATTCCAGGGATCGATGAAACTATCAACAAACACGTCTACTCATAGAACAATTATACTGGACAAGCCTGTAGTATTTAAGAAAAAAGTCCATGGAAGTTTAACGAGTGAAGGTGCAAGATCATCGTCGTGCTGAGCATGCTGGTTCTTCAGCCCTGGGTCCTGGTTTTGCTCGTTATTAACCATCATGAATTAGTGCACCGTTGGTTTTTCTAGGGCAAATTAGCAAGATCCGTTCAGCGCATCTTTGTCGTCAGTTTACGGTCGCGAATGAGCTCGGAATGCAAGACATCGTTGTCGCCATCTCAAGCTCGCAATTAAACTGTAAATTCATGGCATGGTTGTGGCTGAATGCAGCAAGTGAGTGCAATAGACAAAGCAATGTTGCGACAACAACACACATTGACGTGAGTTGGAAGCCAGTCTGAAGCACAATAGGCGGCATGAATCAGCGTGAGAGAAACGGAGGCGACTTTCAAAAGAAGACTTTGGCGGTGACTGAAATTTCAGATGATCAACTCGCGTTGATGGAATATAAACGATAGTTCTTACATGCCTATCGAGAATAAAAATTAAATTTCTCAGTAGCACGAACCAAAAATCACACAACATAAAGAGCCACGCGTCGTCAATAATCATAGAATAGAAAAGACGCGAATTGAATAATTTTCATCCTGAAAAAGAAACGTCTGGTTAATTTGCGAACAACGAAAAGAGAAAAGATTATTTTTGAAAATTATCATTCTGTTTGCTAACGAATTATTAGGAATTTCACTTCGCAATTGGCATTCCATCAGTATACGTTGGTCTGACGAGTAAAGAAGCTCAAATGAAACAATTGGTTATAGCGAACGGTCTGACGTGCCTCCGTATGTAATACAATCGAGAGTATAGAAATTAACTTGCGTCTACATCAGAAATTATTTAATATCAATAACATCGCCGTTTACAACGAAACAATTCCAAGCCATTCGCGAAACGAAAAGCGCGCTAAAAATTTATAGTGGAGGTTACTCAACTTAACGGTAAAAATTGCAATTGGGTGGACACTAGGATGGAATTGGGGGATGGTCTTCCCGATAGGAAGAGGCAGTGTGAGCGAGATGAGGACACAACCGCAGCGCATAGCTCGCAGCCAGCGACGTGTGGCAGACAGTTCTGGCAAACGCCGGTGCTCCAGTCACGGCTTCACTTCTACACAGTATATACTTAGTATCCTCATTGACTTAACCGCGTCGGCTCTCCAGTCACAGCTTCACTTGTACAATGTACATTGTACATAGCATCAGGCTTGACGAACCAACAGCTCTGATCTAGCGACTGCAGCCTCAACATTAAACCTGTGCGCATGCCGAGATTTCACTTTGTGTAATATCAAGTTCGGGATGGACATTTAAGCTAAAATTCATTTTATTCAAGACAATTATGACAATTATTTGCGACTGTTGATCAATATTGGAAGCCACCTAAACACGCGTCAACGAAGTATGAAATGAGAACAATATCGTAATGATGAGCGTAGGTACAGCGGATTGCTTGACAAGACAAATGATACTATTTATGTCAAATATTATCTTTCTGACACGAACAGAAAAATATATGACCACTAACCTGCAATATTATGGCGATCCAGGTAAGTGTAAATGAATATGCCTAGTTCAACACTCACAGTGGAAATCAGATGACAGTTTACGTTTCACTTCCGTGTCATTTCTAAATTAAAAAGACATGATAAAGAGTCCTCAGATTTTTCTCGCTAATTTACATTTTAGATTTTCTTTCTGGAAAATTTTGAATGTACTCAATGATCTAATTCAATCACGGGTTTATACCGTCCAGAGTGAAAAAAATGGTATTCAGCCGTCGTTTAGCTGATGCCCAGTCTTATTGTGGCTAGACTCTTCAAACTTCATTGTCAGTCAAGTTATACGATAAGAATTACACGTAAATATAACAATAAAATCAAAATTTATTTCCTGTCACTGAACGATGATGAACTTCGTAACTTCTACCTACACGCAAGGCAATACAACAGAAAAAAATCATTAAAAACGTTAGATTTAAATTTCCCTAAGTTGCACAGTCACGAACTCGCTACGGAATTTGCCAAGTGATTCAGCTCATTCTAACACCTGAAACGAAACATTAAACTATGAAAAGTTGGTAGATTTCACTAGAAAGTCACTGGAGAGGAACTGCGGCAATATTGAATAAACCTTCTTACTTCATATTCGAACACCGCACCGGCACAACTGGTGCGCCACACGAGACTCGCGCACCGGCACAACTGGTGCACCACACCAGACCCGCGCACCGGCGCAACTGGTGCACCACACCAGACCCGCGCACCGGCGCAACTGGTGCGCCACACCAGACCCACGCATCGGCACAACTGGTGCGCCACACCAGACCCGCACACCGGCACAACTGTTGCACCACACCAGACCCGCGCACCGGCACAACTGGTGCGCCACGCTAGACCCGCACACACCGCGCACCACACCGGCAAGAGCTCGACTACAGCACCTGCTGCTGCGGTGCATCGCTGCTCATCGTGTCACGTCTCAACCGCAGCACCGCTCCTCCAGCTCTAACATTCTCCTTATCATTACACATCCGTTATCGACATCCACAGTTTCCAGAATATTTATATTCCATAAAATTTTCACCTATTGTGGAATAATACGATGCAATGCATCAGATTTCTGAAGAAAATGCCTAAAAAATACTCATTGAGTAATGCTGTGGAATGATGGACTATGTTTTGCTACGAATTTTCTTAGCCGTTAAAATTTCATAGGTTATAGTCAACTGAGCGTATCGAACTTTGTAGGGAAGTTTTAACCTTGTATCTACGAGAAGAGTGACCGACGTAAGTGCTAAACACAATTAAAGTCGACGTAACGATAGTTTGAGATCATTAGACATAGGGTTAATGTTATTTTCTGAAACGACCGCCGTGAATGCGATTCATCCCTATAGTTCGGGTAACAAGTGTTACCGTCAGTAGGCAAACGAATAACTCCCGATGGTTTGTTAGGTGCAGGCAATTTTGTGTTCGGATGTGGCACGGAGAAACCGCCTTCACGCCTCTTCATCGATAAACGAAAGCTCGCAAATTGTCAAATGACACGACCCTGTTATACGTTAGTGACACGACCCTGTTAGTGACTGTTATACGCTCAACATATGCACAAATATGTATGATAATGATTGAATTCGATTAAAAAATATTCATTTAAAATCTTGAATAGTACTTTGGTCCTGATGCGCAACATACAAGTTAGTCATAATGAAAAAAGAAACACGGACGCGTTGTTAGCCGGCACAGTCACGCTCGGTGACGTTCAATAAGACGCTACTTGGCCTTCACAGAATTGAGTGCGACCGGAAACAGTTATTATTGTTTAGCAGAGACCTGCATGACGAAGCGTCTTGAATCAACACAAGTCCGTGTAATGGCTCACACCAGCACGCTGTGGTCACGCAGTTAATTGCACCTTCAGTTTGGGAGGCAGTAGCGGCGCTGTTCTTTGCACGACGACGTCTTGAGCGACCCGAGCGCAGCACAAAACTGAATTTACGCTGACTCTCGCGCGATCGTCGTTGTCGTAAGCAACCGCTTTTACGCTCGCCAGATTTACCATTATTTCTTAATGTTTTAGCACAGATTGCAATTAGCACAGTATAGTACAGTAACAGTTTCCCTAGGGCTCTATCGATTTAAAGGGTTCGATTGTATTTATTGTATTGTGAACAGGTATATCAGAACACTTAATGACGGACCTAAAGTATTGCTCAATTGTGCTTTTGAACAAAAAAATCCGTCAATTTGCCAGTAAACCTACAGACCTGACAAAAATTCTAGCAATTCATTCCTCACGAAGTTGTGTAATGAATATAATTCCTAAGCAATCAAGTGAATTAACTAAACTAATTGAAGCATCCGAAATAAAGTTTAAAAGGAATCGTTAGATTTCGTTACAATGTAGCTCCTTTTAGAAACATAATTCCTTCGGTTTTTAAGAAATCCGAAAGTCCGAAACTCGCGAAGAGAAGTCCGAAACTCGCAAAGTGAAGTCCGAAACTCGCGAAGTGAAGTCCGAAACTCGCGAAGTGAAGTCCGCAACTCGCGAAGTGAAGTCCGAAACTCGCGAAGTGAAGTCCGACCATATTTCCATTTTTTCTTAGTGTTTTAGCACAGATTGCAATTCGCGCAGTATAGTGCATCAGCAGTTACTATGAGGCTCGATCGATTTAACGGGTTCGATAATACTTCGATTGTATTTATTGTGAACAGGTACATCAAATTACTTAATGAAGGACATAAACCATTGCTCAATTGTGCTTGTGAACAAAACAATCCGTAAATTTGTCAACCTACAGGCCTGACAAAAAATTCTAGCGATTCATTCTCCACGAAGTTGTGTAATAAATATAATTAATAAACAATCAAGTCCCTCAACCCTATTTTTCAAATAGGCTTTTATAAAGTTACTTCGAGGCAAAGTGCTACAGTCTGCATACCAAGTGAATTAACTGAACTAATTGAAGTATACGATATAAAGTCTGAAAGGAATCGCCAGATTTAGTTACATACTGTCGCTCATCATAGATCATAATTTCATCGGTTTAAAAAAAATAGCGCGAAGCATAATCCGAAACTCGCTAAACGAAGACTCAAACACGCGAAGAGAAGTTCGAAACTCTCGCAGCAAAATGCGCGAAATGAAACGAAGTACGTGGAAAGAACTTTTCATGTTGCCTGTCATGGCTGCCACCTCTTCTCATAGAAACAAGCAGTCGCTGCGTTACGAGGCGCGTGGAAGTGTTTTCATGATTGTTTCTGGCCCTTAGTATTTTTTAAGTGCTTTGTTTTTTCCTTATTTTGAATTGACTTTTGCAAAGTTTGGGTCCTTTAAAGAGGAGGAGGGGGAGTTAAAAGTTTTCTGCGAATAATTGACTTGGAATCTCGATGGCAGTCATCTCCGTAACACAGTTCTGTAATCCTCGTTGCAGTCACCCCCGTAACACAGTTCTGTAATCCTCGTTGCAGTCACCCCCGTAACACAGTTCTGTAATCCTCGTTGCAGTCACCCCCGTAACACAGTTCTGTAATCCTCGTTGCAGTCACCCCCGTAACACAGTTCTGTAATCCTCGTTGCAGTCACCCCCGTAACACAGTTCTGTAATCCTCGTTGCAGTCACCCCCGTAACACAGTTCTGTAATCCTCGTTGCAGTCACCCCCGTAACACAGTTCTGTTATAAACTTGGCAACTTGATCGCCAATAACAGCTCAGATAACAAGTGACGCGTTTGCCTGTCACATACTTGATATAAGGACCAACGTTAGTCAAAAGCAATGATTAGTAACTTGAACTTTTGCGTGATTGTAGACGCCAAAATTTCAGAGGACTCTCAATTTAAAACAAACAAAAAAACCTATTTTGCTGGAACACCTAGTTTTAGGTAATCACGTAGAAACAAGACAAAAAACATAGCACAATTTTTAGTGTAATGGCTTGACCCACTAACTAACGTGAATTTAGCTAACTTTAAAATACAAACAGGTTGTGACTATGACGAGATCTTTGTCAGATGCCTTGACTTACTAACTCCCGATGTACTCACCAGCGAGTCTGCCGTCAAAGTTGGCGTACTGGATGACCTTAAAGCCAGGGTGCGGCATGAGGTAGCAGTTGATGTCCCTGAAGCATTTACGCAGGTCCCTGCGCACGTCCTGGTGCGCCGGGTGCTGCTTCGGCGTAATCTGCGCACACACAATATAATATCCGGGGTAATGCTTTGCATATTAATGAAATTTATAATAAAGTACGACAAAATATATTTTTTGGCCATATTTAGCACCAAGTAAAGCCCTGGGTCTTGGCTTGCAACTTGCTGGATTTTATTATCATATGGAGATGATGTAGGATTGAGGACTGACTGTCAGTTTTAGGACCTGGAGATGCACCTGCATTCAACAGGTTAAAAGATAGCAAGGCAACGTTACAAACTACAGACGAACCTGAAGGATCTCATCAAGCACGCCCTGGCCGCCCTTGTGGCCGTAGGGAGTCTCGTACGGGAAGCCCCAGTCCCGCACCAGGAACTGTAATCTCTGCACACACAAGACAACTTCAACTGTCTGTACTGTGCTCCTTGACATTGTTACGTCAGCTATACTATATTTGCTATGTGGAGAGTGTTAGTGAGAATATGATCATTATGCAGAGAGTGTTAGCAAGAATATTGTCATTATGCAGAGAGTGTTAGCGAGAATATGATCATTATGCAGAGAGTGTTAGCAAGAATATTGTCATTATGCAGAGCGTGTTAGCGAGAATATGATCGTTATGCGGAGAGCATTAGTGAAAATATGATCATTATGTTGAGAATATTAGCGGGAATATTGACATTATGACAACAGATTAGCAAAAATATGGTTATTATGCAAATTTAATTAAATCAAATAATAACATTACGCAGAGAAGGTAATGGATTATATGATAATTAAGTAGGGCTGGTGACCTGGAAAGCGTGCGAGGAGTCGCAGTCTTCCTGAGCCTGGATGCCATAGGACGTGAAGGTCTGCAGGTTCATGAGGTCATCCTCCTGTATGTTGTTCATGAGGTTGTACACCAGCACTGAGCTCACCATCATGGTGAGTGCGAACACCACTGTCGAGTCCTGCGGCACAAACACCATTACTGAACACCATCACACGGATTTGTGTCTAACTTATGAATTAGTAAATCTTGAAAGGTTGAATGTGATTTTTGATAATATGTTGCCCACATCAATATTTTTCATAGACGAGGATAGAGGAACCTTTTGAGGTGATAAAATACTTGAGATTTTAAAGTCACAATGCAGGACAAAAAAGAGTCAATCTCCAGAAAATTATATTATATAAATGTACACTTTGTGAGATGGATTAAACATGTGTGGCGAAGGAATTCATTGTTTCAGTTTGTACTCACCCTAAACACAAAGTCAGAAAATCCGTATTTATTGCTGGGTAGCAGATTCTCAGGAGCGATATGGATTGGTGAACAGTGATTCCACAAGCCCAAGCTGTAGGTATGAATACCAGCAATATTATTATGCAATCCACAATAATTTAATAACCAAAATCCTTCAGATTCACTCATTTTACACCGAATACTCCCAGATCCCTGCAAAACAAACCACACAACACTATGTAATGATGGGAACAGAATTGCTGTGCAATCAAGGCACTATGCCCTAGTCCACAGAAGCTGTTAATAACATTAGCAAATTAATCATTTAAACATCAAATGCAAACAAAATGTCCTAGCAGAAAGATGCTATAGAAATTGAACTATAATATAAACGTAGCTGCAAAATTGAGTTTCTATATTGAGTGCAAGGCTCACTACATTTAACAAAAATTTTCATGTCTAGCGAGAAAAAAATTGTAGGTCTATTTCACAAAATATTACACTAAATTTGAACAAGCATTGAACTCACAATGACACCATTTATCTACCAGGGCATTTGGTAGATCAATTATTAGTCAAGTTCCATCAATCACTACCACCTAATTGTTATTCTGAAAATGTTTTCTTATGGTTCAGTTGGACTGACTTAATTCAATTGTTTATTGTGCAACTTTAATAAACAAAATCTGATCATCATTCAACAATGACAATTTTGCTCAACATTGGAAGAAGTTCAACAAATCTTATCAGAGCATACTCAACTTATTTTGTGCTCAGTCAATTTTGTGGCTCTAGCTATGTGTAAAATAAACTCCAGGACATGAATAAAATTATCATGGAGCTTCATCAAAAATCTGAATTAAAGATGACTAAAAAAGTAGCAGCTGCTCAGGAAAGTATTGGAAAACAGGTAACCTTAAGCACCTGCTTCGTAATACCAATAGTTGCAGGTGCTCAATACTAAATTAAGAGACAGGAGGTGTCCTTGGGCACCTGCTTCATTATACCAATGGTAGCAAGTGCTCAAGAATGTATTAGAAAACAGGTAACCTTGGGCACCTGCTTCATGTTACTCCTAGAAGCTAGTGCTCAAAATGCAAAAAAAAATATTCTGACCCTTTAGTGATAGGCTGCTGTCAACATAACCTGACTATTTCCAATGCATGTATTCATAACATTAGTTCATTTATCAACAAGTCCCTGTACATAGAAATTTGTTCATCAATAACATGAAAAATAATCATACAATATTATAAAGCTTTCATTGCTATTGAACAGAATGAAACAAGTCGACATACTATATTGCATAGAAGCCCAAATTATGTTCATTTTCTTAATATCTTCAACATATCCAATGACCATCAATTTGTAACTAACTTTTAAAATTATAATTTTTGAGGGGTTTACTGTAACAATCAATAAAATGGCACATGCATCAATATGTTGAATGAAAAGAGATAAAATTTTCATGTGTGTGATAGGACAATTGGATATTTGTATTTAAAAGTTCATGTGTTCAAAGAAGTGTGTATACCTATATAGGTATATTCCATGCAGTATCAGAAAATATTCACTGAAAGGTTGGGTTTTGGAAGCCAAGAAAACCTTGCTTTAATTCACGAATGAATATTAAATTTTAATGTTATAGTTTATAATTCACACAAGGACATTTTGAAAGGAACTTATCTCAACTTACATCCAATGATGACCTGCAAAAATATACAGATCTCATTGTATACAACCATATTGATTCATGGTTGGATATCATTTACTATAGCCAATTAATATTTTTGCCAACAAAATTTGTAAAAAAATAGTAATTGCTATGTTCTCATGTGGTATTTACACGGGTCTGAATAAGCCAAAAAGTCAGATATTAATATACGAATGAAAAAACCTCTTTAATTTTGTAACAATTTACCAATTAGAACTTTATAATATTGCAATATTACTTTCCAGAAATTGAATACATGCTAGGATTTATCTGGACTGTGATTTTTGACACCAGCTTTTTATTGTAAACCAGAAAGCCTTCAATGAGAACACTCTAATTGGTTAGAGATCAATATCTTGCTATATAATATCTTGGGTAGCTATATCAGAACCTGTAAAATTCTTTTTCACTGAAAAAGTGTTTGAAATTGCAAATCTTTACATTGCTGCTTTGCTGTTCTGTGAATGATAGATGCTGGACATTAATCATCAGGCTGAAATGTCATATGCTATTAATTTTGAAGCATTTCTTGCACAGGAAGGTGTAATGCTAAGAAGAATCATTGTCCTGTGGCTTGGGCTTTCGTTGAAGTGCTGTGCTGGTCAGAAAGCAATAGGAAGTAATGTCAAAACTTGACTCTCACTTTTAAATGATATGCACTTCAACAACAGCCAATAACAACAGCCAATACCACAGGACAATGATTCATCTTAGCATAACACCTTCCTGTGCAAGAAGTGCTTCAAAATGTATACCAAATAATACCATTATAGCATTTCAGCCTGATGATTAATTTCCAACATCTAGCATTCACAGAACAGCAAAGCAGCAATGTAAAGATTTGCAATTTCAAACACTTTTTCAGTGAAAAAGAGTTTTATAGGTCCTGATATAGCTACCCAAAATATTATATAGCAAGATATTCATCTCTAACCAATTAGAGTGTTATCATTGAAGGCTTTCTGATTTACAATAAAATGCTGGTGTGAAAAATCACGGTTCAGATAAATTCCAGCATGTCAATAATGATGATAGTGCAGACGAGGGCATTAATTCCAAATTGTAGCAAGAAAAGGAGCCATATCTGCAACCCATACAATACAAACTTGATTTTTATCTATAAAAAGCCCACTGAAACAATTGTATAAATGTGAACAATTTTTTGCACATTCCATCTGAACTTGCAAATCAGGATAAAAAGTAAGAATTTAAATCTGATCTCAGGCAGTCAAATACGGAAGCCTCAATTGACCAGAGTTGGACATTGTGAAGATCTCATAATCATGTGTTGAAATTTCCGTACCACAACTAAAGCTTGAACAGGATTTTTGGCACAGTGACCAACAAATCAACGACAACTGTCAATTCTGCATGACAATAGCCAATCATGCCAAAACACCTCTGCTATCATCTCAGGAACTGCAACCAAATAGTTAAAAACAACAGCCAATGGTGCATAACAATGGTCAATCAGTCCATAAAGCTTCCTTGCAGAAAATGGGCAAGCTTAATAATTTGATTTACACTTTCATTGTGGTGCAATTATTATTGTTTTTGGAAAGCTTTCATTCATAGACATTCGACAGACAAGCTTTAGTTTTTAGATTTTTTAATATTTAAATATTTAATGAACATAAGTAGTTTATATAAACAATTTTAATATAACTTAAAATATATATTTAAATAAAATTTTTTAAGTAATTTCATTGAATTCAACAGAAAAAAAATAACCTGGAGGATACAATATAAGATATATCAGTATGACCAAATCATCAGTGAAAAATCTTATCCCTCTGAGTGAATGCAAATTACTTCAGTGCTGGCAAAACACTTTAACCAAAAAAAAAAAAGAGAAAGAAATGCAAGATTATAAGCAGAAGAGTTTATTCTTCACCTGGTGAGCCCAAATAAACACTTGCATCATCTCATTTCTTTGACTTCCTTATATAGCAATAGTAACAAAAAAATTTCTACATATGAAAATAAACCCAGAACAGATATTAAAAACTATTCTTCACATAAAAACAGTTCTAACCTGATTTAATTATTTATCCACCCACTGATAATTTACTACAGCTGAATGCTGTGCAGGTCAGAAAGCAATAGGAAGTAATGTCAAAACTTGAATCTCACTTTTAAATCAAATTTACTTCAACAACAGCCAATATCACAGGACAATGATTCATCTTAGCATAACACCTTCCTGTGCAAGAAGTGCTTCAAAATGTATACCAAATAATACCATTATAGCATTTCAGCCTGATGATTAATTTCCAACATCTATCATTCACAGAACAGCAAAGCAGCAATGTAAAGTTTTGCAATTTCAAACACTTTATCAGTGGAGGACTTTATAGGTTCTGATATAGCTACCCAAAATATTATACAGCAAGATATTCATCTCTTGCTATCTTAGCAAGAGATGAATATTTTATATTTTTTATATTTTATCAAGAGATATATTTTATATTTTATCATGAGATATATTTTATATTTTATCAAGAAATATTCATCTCTTGCATCTCTTGCTCTTGCTATTCATCTACATTCCAATTGGAATGTTATCATAGAAGGCTTTCTGGTTTACAATAAAATGCTGGTGTCAAAAATTACAGTACAAATAAATCCTAGCATGTCAATAATGAAGATAGTGCAGATGAGGGCATTAATTCCAAATTGTAGCAAGAAATGTAGCCATATCTGCAACCCATACACTACACACTTGATTTTTATCTATAGAAAGCCTTTAAGAACCCAGACATACCATAAGAACTGAGACATTTTGCACATACCATCTAAACTTGCTCATCAGGATAAAAATTAAGGATTAAAATTCCAATTCATGCAGTAAAATACGCAAGCCTCAATTGATCAGAGTCAGACATTGTGAAGATCTCATAATCGTGCATTGATTTTTTTGCACCACAATTAGGGCTTAACCAGCATTTTTGGCGCAGCGACCAACAAATCAACAACAACTGTCAATTCTGCATGATAATAGCCTAGGCTAGTCCATCATGCCAAAACACCTATGCTATCATTTTAGAAGCTATGACCAAATAGTTAAAAACAACAGCCAATGGAATATAACAATGGTCCATCAATACCATATAACACAAAAATCAGGGTCACAGATTTTCAATAAAGTTTTCATAAGGTCTTGAACTATAATCTGAATAATGCAGATTGCAGCTAGCATGTCAATGATGATTACAATGGGCAATTAGCTAGGTGCCTATTTGTAGAATTGAGCAATTCGAATTTATAGAATTGAGCAATTTTTCAACAGGTGCACCCAGCACAAGAAATTTATTCCTAAAAGTCTTTTACTTCTGTGACAACTCAGCCTCTTTGTAGCTAACTTACCTTAAGTCGTACTGTCGTCGCCTTACCTCAGGCTCAAGGCTAGTCAAGTCACGAGTCACGACCTAATCTTAAGACTAGCCACGACCCACGGTAAACGGTTTACTATAATGAATAAGTTATTTACTTACCAAAGAACGCTGAGAATTAATATATTACTTAATTATCACAAATTAAATCTCAAATTAACACTTCTAATAGAACGACTTACAGCTATAGGTACTAAACGTCAAGAACGCGCACAGAATAACGTTCCAGAAAATAAATTCTCTTTTCCTTCGTCGTCGGTCGAAGAGATGCAGAAACAAACTTTAATTATATTTAAATTAGAATTAAGTTAAATTGAAAAGCTAACTTGTAACGTTTAAGCATTGATTTTTTAAGTCGACTCTTTTTTCAATAACCATGTAAGCGTAATAAGCCGTAAACTACATTTTATTTCTAATAAACTAAAGCACACAAGTCACATCCGAATCAAGGTTTGCATTTTTTGTACGCATGAATTCGCTGCCTTCGCATGATGATACATTGAAATCCCGAAAGACTATCAACCATTGCTTGATAGACATTCCGATGACACTAACGAACCAACCAAACACCCTTCTCCAGTGTAACGAACTATATACAGATACCTGGCTAGAATATCGGAAATTTTAACGAAAAATAAATAGATAGCGCTCTCCTTGACCCTAACTCCTGTTTTCAGATAACCTCTTGCATACCTGGACGCCAGCTCATTTTTCACACATCTATTCTTATTTCTTTTGTTGGCAATACACTTTCATCATCGTATTTATCATAAATACCTACATTAAGAAATGTGACTACGCCACTTAATGGACTTACAATTACCCACACGTTTCGAGCCAACAAAGTGAGCACAGAAATTGGGAAAACTAATTTAGAAATTCACAAATTGCAATAAATCCATGGTGCATACCACTGAAATTATCTTAAAATGCGATATTAAAAAACAATATGGGAACTCAAATTCTTGAATGAATGCATATAAATGAAAAGAACAAAAGGCAAAGTGGTAACATTCCAAATATGGTGCTTAAATGCAATTTTTTCTCGAAAAATACAACGGATTCCTTTGGCGAATGAGCAAAATCTAGAGGCACAAATTATTCTATATAAATACAAGAATATAACTATAAATCAATTTACCTGCATGCCTGCCAGAAGTCTCGACACTCAAAATGCCCTCACTCACAAATGAGATCCACGTACGATATTGACTACTCAGTTCTGGTCCTGATGAACAGAAATTTCCAGATCTTACGTAAGATCACAAATCAAGGAATCGTTCATATTGAGTTGGTCGAGTGGTGAACATATGTGGGTGAAATGAATGGTTTCAATTCCCTGTCGCCACATACATGTTTTAAAAAAGCCCTTCGATTTCCAGAGCATACATGCTAGATATAGAATTCTAATGTTATCATGTTCTTTTCTATTGAAAAACGATGAAACCAGATAAGCGCTATGTATTTGCCGAATTTAACTTTATTGACCTTCCTCTGCCTGCCATCACCGCAATATATCTACCTATATATGCACTGCCATGCACCTGAAGCTCTATCACAGTGTTATTCTCTGCATTAACTTCCTTTGCCATCCACCTAGTGTTCTTTCATGATAATAACTCTACCTCGATTGCTCTGCCGTGAACCTAGTGCACAATGAACGTGTAAGCTCTACATTGCGTTACTCTGCCATACACCTAAACCTCTGTCATCATGCAAGCTCTACCTTAATTTTCTCTGCCGTGAACCTAGTGCTCTATCAGAATGCAAGCTCTACTGTGATTTGCTCTGCCATGTGCATTCGTTCTATCCTCGTGCATTCTACTCATTCGTCCTGCAAGCTCTACTCTGATTTTTCCCGGTCTTGCACCTAAAGCAATATCAGCGTTAAAGCTCCAACTCGATTTTCTCTGCCGTGCACTTAATGTTTTATCAGCGTACATGATCTAAAGTGATTTACTCAGCCTACACCTAAGGCTCTTTCACTGCGCAAGCTCTATCTTCATTTCCTCTGCCATGCACCTAAAGCCCATTTTCCACTACGGGACTAATCCTGAAAGATTGACACTGACCTGAGACCAATACAACTCATGGCTGGGCCTCGAGACTGGCATGCGCGTTTCCACTGCGCGCCTGTGCAGGGATCGAGACCATGAGTTCCGTCTGGGTTACCGCACTCGTTGGCCTTTGAAAATAAATTATGCTGCCGCTCTTGCTTCAGCTATATGCACTATGCTCAGGCGAAGGCAACAAAGGCCTATTTACCTAATAGCAGTTATGGAACACAAGAATGGTTTGAAACTTTTTAATAAGCTAATTTATCTGGGTAATAAAGGTATTATTTAAAATATTCTATGATCATAATTTCTCCATTTATTTACTTATTTTCTCTAATTCTTAAGATTCTTTTTACTTGCTATAGGCAATGTGCCTTTCTATATAAATAGATAAATCTTTCACTGAAATCAGTGCTTCAGTCTGCGTCGTCCTAGAGCAGAGACGCGTGCAATGGACCGCCAGCCTACCATACAACCTACTTCGACGGTAGTCGCAGCGACACTGCCGAGTGCCGAGTGCATAGCTGAAACACCACTCTACTCTCGCTTTCACCGTGCATCTTCTGTTTTGATTTTCTCGCCCTTGCACATACATCTCAATCCCCGTGCAACTCTACATTTATTTGCTCTGCCTAAAGAAGAAAATCGGCGAGGTAAAACCCTAAAATTCGTAAATAAGTCAATAGACACGATGCTCACCACTGAAATATTCCAAGAAAAATTCCGAATATTCAAAATATGCAACGAATTCATGCGGTAAATGAACAAATTCTAGAGTTATGAATCACCCCATACAGCTATATATATATTTCCATCAATCGGCATTCAGCGTACCTCCTATAAGCCAGGATAATCGAAATTCCCTCACCCACAAGTTTAGTCTCAGAACGATGGTGAGTACTCAAAGAGTTTTGGTGCCATTACGCTAAAATTTGCAGAGCAAACCTATGATAATGCTAGACATGTGTGTTAAAACTGGCAACTATGGATTTGGCCTTGGCCGAGAAAACGAATTTTAAGAATTTATTCGTCGTGGCTCTTCTCCCAAAGGAAGATCAATTCTGTTGGAGCCTCGACTGAGTGGAGCACGGTTCCACTACAAAATTTTATGACTATTCCAATTTTGTGGGAAAAATTGCTAAGCGATCCCAATGAAAATTACAGCGTATGTACAGGGAGTCATGACCGACACGTGTGTAAAGTTTCGAGTAATTCCATTACTTTTTCGCGGAGTAATTGGGTAGGGAGTGAAAGAGACCATCCACTAAGACTATTCACGCACCTGACTGTTCACTCACCAGCGTGAGTGAATAGTCGCGCTGCAGATATTATTGGTCTCAAATACGCAGAAATTTTTGATCTCAAGGGCTATAAGTACGCAGATATTTTTGGTCTCTAGGGCTAAGATTTGAACAAGTTTCCAGATGGAACACGTTCGAAGTGGAACAAGTTTACAGATGGAACAAGTTTCCAGATGGAACAAGCTTATAGATGGAACAAGTTTCCAGATGGAGCAAGTTTCCAGATGGAACAAGTTTCCAGGTGGAACAAGTTCTAGGTGGAACAAGTTTCCACATGGAACAAGTTAACAAATGGAACAAGTTTCCAGATGAAACAAGTTTCCAGATGGAACAAGTTCCAGGTGGAACAAGTTCCAAGTGGAACAAGTTTCTAGATGGAACAAGTGCCAGGTGGAACAAGTTTCCAAATGGAACAAGTTTCCAGATGCAACAAGTTAATCTTCGTTCTTTCAAATTCATTACGGTCAATATGGAACAGCCTACGGCTGGAACAAGTTTCCAGATGCAACAAGTTAATCTTCGTTCTTTCAAATTCATTACGGTCAATATGGAACAGCCTACGGCCAGACTGACCGTGAACATCTTCTACATCAGTGAGACACAACAGTTCTGAGAAACAGCGTCCGCAGGGACGATCGGCTACACAGCTGCGACACGGCCGCTATAGAGATATACGGCTGCGAAAATGCGATTGAAGTACGGTCGCTGCGAAAGTCGTACCATTCTACGGCAACGCTATAATTGCGACAATCCTGGTGAAAGTTTGTGATTTTAATGAAGGTAACTGATCGATTTTGAACTTTAATAGTGTTCAAGGTGACGGAACTCCGCGAAGGAGAGGGCTTCGGTTCCACAAAAAAATGTACGATTATTTCGATTTTGTGGAAAAAAGTACTAAGCGATGACCAAATGAAAATTTAACCGCATGTACAGGAAGTCATGCCCTAAACATGTGCGAAGTTTCGAGTCAATTCATTGCTTTGTCGCCGAGTAATTGGGTGGGGAGGGGGAGGGGTTTTAATTTTTTTATAACCGTAAAATTGATGCTAGAGGTCTGTAAATTCACAGGGACATACTTCTCATCATGGTTGACATGTGTACCGGGTTTGAGACGTGTGGCTTTTTTCATGACTGAGAAAAAAAAAATTGAAAAATTTTCATATATTCCGGTTTTGAATTTTTTTCTCGAAAAAATTCATAATGATGACCCCCTCAAAAACGTTTACATAAGACACGCCGATGGTCCCTATATGCGTGTCAAAATTGGTGACGATCGACTGCGCAGTTCTCACAAAAAACTCATTTGAAGAAAATTAGATTTTAATTCGTTGTCGCCACAAAAACGACCCTGGATGACCCAAAAAAGTTTATGGAATACCTGCAATCATGCCCAACAAGTGTGCCAAGTTTGGCGCCTGTGGTTTTAATCCCGGCTGAGAATAACTCGTTTGAAATTTTCCCCTCCCCTGGGGTGGGAAAAACTTGGAAAAAATCCGGCAAAAATCGCGAAAAATTTTTTTTTTCGAATTTCGAAATTTTTTCAACGGCATATCATGAAACAAGTCTGGGGATGATTTTTTATCGAAATAAATGCTCCTGTGAGATGCACGGATTTCGAGTTATTTCGCCTTGAATTTTTGCCAAAAAGTCAAAAAATCGATTTTTTTCGAATATCTTGCGAGCCAAGCAGTTTATTGAGAAATTGTTCGATATAAACCTTAATTAACTTTTATTTTGAGATAATTTGACGTAAAAATTTCCTTTCTAGCTTCAACCGTTTGGCCTCCACAGAAAACTGCTAAAAATTTAAAACGACTTTTTCTCGTCGGAAAAAAATTCCAGAATTTTTTCAATTTTTTCTGTGAAAGATCTCACTATTTTCTATCGTTTCCTCAGAGGGCAACGTCCAAAAAAATTTCTGCGATTTTTAAAAAATTGTCAAATTTTTGATAATTTTTTTGCTTTTCCCCCCCTGGGGGGCGTTTTTTTGAGCGGATCTGGCCAAGAATTTCCGGAAACTTGCCCCAACCAAGGAAAAGAAAAGGAGCCAAGATAAAGGCGCGTTCAAGCAACGGCTGATTTTTGGTGAATTTTTGAAAAAATTTGTCGTTTTTGGGGATTTGTGTCTTCCCCATGGGGAATTTTGGGGATCCGACTTTTGATTCGTCAATCTAAAATCAGGCTCTATTATGGGCCAAAATTTCATCTTCGTAGCAGGGCTGGAAGTACGAAAGTGGGTCTAAAAGTGTCGATTTCACGTAGGTACCAATACGACGAGGACAAGGACGTAAAGTCAAAATCAAAATCTGAATGCGGATCTGAATCTAAGTGTTTCTTCGAAATTCTTTCGGGGTCCCTGCGCCATTAAAGCCGTAAATTTATCCAAGACGTTGTGATGAGCCTCTTGGAGCTATTCATATTTTATTAATGTTTGTTGTTAGTATATTTACTTAACCTTCAAAGTTGCAAAAAATGAGAACTGATAATTTTAAAAAAAGTGCAGTGCCTGTATTTTTGTTTTCAATGGGCTTGCACCGCACAAACCCATTTCTCCAGCTGGAAGGATGTCAGGAATGTAATGTATTCCTGACATTGACATTCGGGTTTGTTCTATTTGCCAAAGTCAGTCCTTTGTTAGAAGGAGCCAATCTCAACTATTCTCAAGCCATGTGGAGTGTCACCTTCTACTATTCAGTTTTGTAATTAATTTCTAACCGAATTGTTATCTATAAATAAGAAATAAATATTCATAACATTGCCGACTCGTAGAAACTGAGTTAACACGTTAGAAATCTAGTCAATGTGATGCAGATATTTGTTTGTGTGTGATAGTGTTGCCGTGCATTCATCTTCAAACAACTTTATGAGCACGGCGCAGGCTGGCGCACGGTGCCCTTTTTTACTGGCATATTACGGTGCATGGCGCAAATTGATGCAATGATAATAAAAATTCCCGTGCACCTGGCACATCTTCCTGACCGTGGCCTGCATCTAAGTTTATGGAGGCTGTTAGCCTGTTAGGGACTTGTTTTTAGTCCAACATAATGGAACATATTAAGAAACGCCAACCCACCATAGAGCTGAAGCCTGAACAGATGCCACATGTGTTAAATTTGATTTTTACTAGTGAGGAAGCAATGATAGAAGATGTCAGACATCAGGCACCACTGGGCAAGAGTCATCCCAGCTTCCCAGGGTGCAGAGGGTGGACGTGGAAGCAGCATTGCCAATAGGGTAAATGCGGTATATTCCGACATCGTGGGTAATTCCGACACCTCTCTAGTTTTTCCTTTATATTTAGTTTTGTCTTAGTTCCACGCATTTGTTGATGGTTGAAATAGTGACGTCATACCTTTGCGCGCCAAACTATTGCCGAAACACTAGGTTTGGGTCGTCTGGCGGGAAAATGTTGAGATCAAAAGAGAGACAGTGCCCTGCATGCCACCAAGTGACATCATCGAAAAACGTTTCAAAGTTGATAGTTGACCTTGCTACCAAATAGTGACAAACTGTTTGTGTAGAAAGAATATTATGGTTTGAGACTTTTAAATACATCAGTGAATATATTAGGAATCCTTTAAGTATACTTGTATTTGCTGATTTCAAGTGGTAAATAAATTAATAGATGATTAAGTTAAGAAACGGATTTAGACACATAAAAACTAATTCCGACACAACTTTAATTGGACATGCACAGCTTGTTCCAAGCTGTGTGCAAAAATTAAAATTTTCTTGATTAAACGCCTAATAGCTGTTAATTAAAAGCTTAATTAAATAGTGTTCAATATTCAATAGTGTTCTAATTCAAAGCTGTGTTGTATTCCAATACAGCTCACACAGCAAACGGAATTCGAACACAAGGATGTCGGTACGTATTAGTAGAGTTTGAAGCGCGGCTGGAATTCGTCTCACAATGTGCCGAATTTAGTCACACACAGCGTCATAACGACAAACCACAGATTTTTTAGCATCAGTTCATTTTTAATTTCCTCATTAACCCAAGATTTAAACCAATTTCTTATGCATGAGAATGCTGGTATCCAGTATACTTTACTGGTCTACTTATATGACTCAAAAATGAACTTGAGGGAGAGTCTAAAAAACTCTGCTTTGCCACTATGCACAGCGTCGGAATACAGGGATTTGGTAGGTTTGCATTCTAAAGGCTTTTAAACCAGCATACATGGGACCATCACAACCGCAACATCCCTCTTCAAAATACACACACATACAACAAACATATACAAACCGTACAACTAAAACAACCAAAAATAATATCATAAACAATATATACCAAATTCATCAATCACTTTGGCACAATCTTTCCTCTCGACAAACACATCATCACCAATTCACTCACTTCAAACAACCCCACACACTCTCTATCATTCACATAATACAATATATTCGCACACTCCCATGTCTTATCATTTATCAAAATAATCAATCTAAAATTGCCATCACAACAATCACAACACTCGAATCTTCATCATTCATCAGTCATGCCACTATATCTCAAGAACAATGGCTTGCGTTTTTCCAATACTAAACACTGTAATAACCCTCAATAGTCCAACAAAATATCGCCCACAAAAACCATATTCCAACACCCACAGGCATAATTTAAATCTATCCAATTGCAGCATCACGCACATTATCAGTAATCATCAGTTCACTCTGCAACTGTCGTATTTTAACTCAAACACAACTCCAAAAACGTAGAAAGAATTGAGCCTTCTTAAATAGTTTGAAACCGTCCTTAATATCTCTCATTATCACATTGGCCATCTTTACCTAAACTGGCCTAGCTTATCCTAACCTACCTTAACCTATGTAACCTTAATTATTCATACATAACCTTTACAACCTAACCTAACCTAACCTATCCTAACCTATCCTAACCTATCCTAACCTATCCTAACCAAACCTATCCTAACCTAACCTAATCAAATAACCAGTCCATACCAAACCTATACAAATATAATCTAACCTAGCTTCACCTGACCTAACCTAACCTAACCTTATCTGTCCATGAACCACACTTTTTCTAACGTAATCCTACATAGGCTAGCCTATATTAACCTTCCCAAGCCTTACATAGCCTGATAAGCAATCCTTTATCTGACTTCATCCTCCATCGAACTTTACTTCATCTCACCAAACATTGTTTGACATATGGAATCCTAAGTAATTTAATCTAGCTTGGATTAACCTATGAAAGCCTATTCTAACTTGAAACATAACCAAATCAAACCCTAGCTAACATATCCAAAGCATCTTTTCTTAGCCAATCTCACAAAACTTTCCCAAAAATAGCACTTTCTCAACCTAGCCTCAAACCTGTTTGAGAACTACTGCCACTATATGAAATCAGCCTTTGCTTCAATGCTAATCAACATGATTAAATGCAAAATATTTTCCTCTGTAAGCTATTCTGAACTGGGCCTCGAAAATAAAAGAGCCAGGAAAGTTCTGGCGAAAAATTGTTTTGTTTGTCACTACAATATCGTAATTTTGCTTGATGTCACTTACATGCTGAGACCAGCTATATACTACGTATAATTCATCCACACTTATGTACATTCTATTGTAGAATTCTGTTATCTCAACCATTGCTGGTACGTCAAAATACCGATTTAAATTAATAAAAGCACGATAAATACACTTATTGCGACTCGGCCTTTCGGCCGAGCATTTCAATCAAGCGGCTTTGATAGAAGAATTTGGGAGCCTGAGACGCGTCCTAAGGAACTCGTCTCGGGCTCACCGAGTAAAGAAAAGAATCTTTGAAAAATACCCTAAAATTTGTAAGCAAGGCAATAGGCATAATGCTCAACACTGAAATATACCAAAAAAATATTCCGAAAAAAATATCGCAATTAAAAATTCAGCGTATGTACAGGGAGTCATGACCGACGCGTGTGCAAAGTTTCGAGACATTTCATTACTTCTTCGCGGAGTAATTTGGATTTAGCGAGTATGAAAGACTATTCACTAACACTGTCCACTCACTCACCTGACTATTCTATCACCTGCCTGAGTGAATAGTCAATTGTTACGCAGCAACAATAACCTATTATAGTTTCACATGAAAAAGTTGCTAGTTTTCTTATAAGAATGTTTTCAATGAAGTTATTTTGAGGGCAGACTCTTGCAAAGGAAAGTGATAGAATATCGATCTCGATGACAGAGAAGATTATAGATGGAACAAGTTAATCTTCGCTCTTTCTAATTCATTACGGTCAATATGGAACAACCTACGACCAGACTGACCGTGAGACAATCTATATCAGGGAAACATGACAGTTCTGAGAAACAGCCTCCAGCGGTGGGCGATTGGCTATATACAGCTGCGACCTGGCCGCTTGGAACAAGTTAATCTTCGCTCTTTCTAATTCATTACGGTCAATATGGAACAACCTACGGCCAGACTGACCGTGAGACAATCTATATCAGGGAAACATGACAGTTCTGAGAAACTGCCTCCAGCGGTGGACGATCGGCTATATACAGCTGCAACCTGGCCGCTGGTGGTACGGCTGCAGAAGTACGGTCGTTGCAGCAGTCGTACCATTCACACCTACGCTATACGGGAGCGCTATATACGGTTCATCATTCCTGGTCAATTGTAAATGATTTTAATGAAGTTAACTGATAGATTTTGAACTTTAAAAGTGCTCAAGATGACGGAGCTCCGCGAAGGCGCGGACGTCGGTTCCACGACAAAACTTAACGATTATTTTGATTTTGTGGAAAAAATTACTAAGCGATGACCAAATGAAAATTTAACCGCATGTACAGGAAGTCATGCCCTAGACGTGTGCAAAGTTTCGAGTCAATTAATTGCTTTGTCGCCGAGTAATTGGATGGGGAGGGGGAGGGGTTTTAATTTTTTGTAGCCGTAAAAATTATGCTAGAGGGCTGTAAATTTACAGGCACATACTTCTCATCATGGTCGACATGTGTACCGAGTTTGAGACGTTTCGCTTTTTTCCTGACTGAGAAAAAAAATGTTCAAAAATTTTGATTTCGAATTTTTTTCTCGAAAAAATTCATAATGAAGACCCCCTCAAAAAAGTTTACACAAGACACGCCGATGGTCCCTATATGCGTGTCAAAATTGGTGACGATCAACTGCGCAGTTATCTCTAAAGCGGACATTTCTGCTCTATCGCTGCTCTGTCGCGTCTCTACGCCGGCTCTGCAGCCGGCGACGGCCTGCTCTATTCCCTGCCCTAAATTTTAACTGGGTATACATGTTCTGGGAAGGCCGAACAAAAACTTTTGGATACTTCTAATCATGCCCGACATGCGTACAAAGTTTGACACCTGTGCCTTTTGCCTTTCTCGAGATCTAAATTTTTGAAGTTTTCCCCACCCCGCGGGTGGGTAGAAACTTGAGAAAAATCCGGCAAAAATCGCGAACATTTTTTTTCGAATTTTACTATTTTTCCAACGGCATATCATAAAACAAGTCTGGGGATGATTTTTCATCCAAATAAATGTTCCCGTGAGATGCACGGAAGACGAGTTATTTTGCCTTTGATTTTGCCCGGAAAGTCGAAAATGGATTTTTTTCATATATCTCGCGAACCAAGAATTTTAGAGAAAAACGATGAAATAAACCCATAGTTTTATACGAATTGGGATGTTTTGACATGCGAAATTTTCTTTTAGCTCCAACCGTTTGGCCTCCACAGAAAACTGTCAAAAAATTCAATCGGCTCTAACTCCGCGGAAAAAATCCAAGATGAAAAAAATCCCAGATTTTTTTTATTTTTTTCTAAGAAAGAACTCATTATTTTCTACAATATATCAAAAGCGGAAGTTCGAAAAAAAATTCCTCCGATTTTTAAAAAATAGTAAAATATTTGGTAATTTTTTTTTTGTTTCCCCCCCCTGGGGGCGTCGTTTTTTAGCAGATCTGGCCAAGAATTTCAGGAAACTTGCCCCACCCAATGGGAAGAAAAGGAGCCAAGATTGAGGCGCATGCAAGCAACGGTTGATTTTTGGTGAATTTTTAAAAAAAATCCGTTTTTGGGGATTTGTCGCTTCCCCACGGGGAATTTTGGGGATCCGACTTTTGATTCGTCAATCTAAAATCAGGCTCTACTATGGGCCAAAGTTTCATCTTCGGGGCAGGGCTGGAAGTATGAAAGTGGCGCCAGAAGTGTACATTTCACAAAAAAGTGCCAAAAGTGACAAGGATATATAAGGACGAAAAGACAAAAGTCAAAAATCTGAATTTAAATGTTTCTTCGAAATTCTTCCGGGGTCCTTGCGCGATTAACTAGTTGGGTGTGATGGGTGACGTGCTGGGTGTGGTGGATGACGTGATGGGTGACATGTTGAGTGTGATGGGTGACGTGTTGGGTGCGATGGGTGACTAGTTGGGTGTGATGGGTTACGTGTTGGGTGGGATGGGTGTCGTGTTGCGAGTGATGAGTGACGTGTTGGGTGTAATGGGTGACTAGTTGGGTGTGATGGGTGACGTGCTGGGTGTGATGAGTGGCGTGTTGGGTGTAATGGGTGACATGTTGGGTGTGTTTGGTGACGTGTTGGGTGTGGCGGGGGGGAACGCTGCGAAAGTTGCGTTAGTCAGGCACCGAGTAGCGCTGATTGTCGCGGATGAAAGCGTAGCGCAGTTCTGACCAAATGAAAACTCTTGATTTTTTGCCTTTTTTTGCTTGTTGTGGTCACGTTGTGGTCACGTTGTGGTTGCCCGCAGGTCGCCATGTTGCTGTTGTACCAGTCATGCTGCGACATGGTCGTCCATCTCATGTGTACGTGGACATGGAGGCCGCGGCCCTGAGGAGAGCGCCGTGGGGGGCGCTCGTGGCGGCGGCGGGGGGCGTGGAGGTCAGCCTGACGCTTCGCCCCTTCGCCGGCTACCAGCCTCACGACGACCTCCTCCAGCCGCTGCACGACAGCGGGTAAGAACCTATAGGTGCATGTAAGAACCTGCAGGAGCATGTAAGAACCTGCAGGTGCAGGTGATGCCGTAGGCGGTTCTCAGGTTCAACCCTCAGGCGACGGAAGGAATACAGGAGGGGAGGGGGTAGAGGGGAGAAGCAGAGCAGTTGACTAGTGGCACAGCAGTTGACTAGTGGCACAGCAGTTGGGTAGATGCACTAGCTGACTCCCCTGAAGAAGTAAGTGACAAAGTTGAAGTTGAAGGTAAGTAAGAAAACACTTTTATGCAAATATACGACATGAAATTCTATGAATAAATTTGGTACGTAAAGGAAATTCATACTTCAAATTCATCTAAGCACTTCGATCAAAATAATGTTCAAATAATACTAAGAAATAGAAAAAAAACATCAAGTAATGCTGATTTCAAATTGATAGAAATATCTCATCATTTGCCCTAAATAAGATTTCTATAAATGAAATATTGTATCTTTGATTCGTCCTCACATCCATATTGCCATTCATTGACATAAAATTTGACAAGAGCAGACAAAGACCTTAGACGAACTTGTGCCTCACAAAATGCTACCTGCGATAAATCGTTCTCTGACATCTGTATAGTTAGTGCCTTGAAGATATCGCCGTCTTTGAACATGTGCGAGTAAGAAGCACCTTGGTTAGGTCGGGTATCAATGTGACAGCGTTCCCACGCTGCGCGTACCGAAACTGTCTAGTAGAGCTGAAAAAGTTCCTTCATCATGAAGTAGAGAAGCAAACTTGGGCGTCCATTTGATATCTCACCTTTATAACCAATCCTCGTGTAGTGCAAAAAGCAGAAATTTAACAGCATATCAGGTCACCCGTTATCACTCCTGCACCCGATATCACTGCAGTAAGTGCCGTGGAACTTGTGTAGGTATTTGACTGTCCACCCGATTCCTCCGCGAATGTCGACAGCTTTGCGGGCAAAGTTAGTCGCGTTTAGCTGCATTCAACATTTGTCTGCAACAAAATGGATTTCATCAGTTTTGATCAGTGAACCTGTGACCAGTAATACGAGCTCACAGACGTCCTCAAGTTCTACCTACCGTAGTACCGACTCTGTCATCTCGATTAGTTCCGAAATATCAGCTAATTATATTAATATAGAAGTAAAATGAAAATTTTTACGGGGGCACATTTACAAATAACTTCGAGACAGAAAGTTAATTTTAGATCATAATCATAACGTTTAACTAGAGTCGAGTGGATTGGCCCAACAGAAGCAAAAGGCAAGCCGCAAGCGTGCCTTTCGACAGCAATGCAGTAAGTTAAGCTGGAGATGAATCCTTAACGAAAAGCAGTGTTTCATGACTTGCAGACGTTGCAGTAACCAAAATTTCCCCTTGACAGTTGCGCATGAGACCTTAAACCGTATGAAAATGTAAATACATTAAATTCTGACGTTTTTCTGTTCCTTACCTCCAATATTTATCCACAATTAACCGAATTCTTTCGTGTTCACTGCACCACACAGAACAGGTACTTTCTGCACCAGTATAGTATAGACGCTAGAGCGTAGACTGTCCGGCGCATGCGCACTGCGCAGCGCCGCCCGCGCAGGCGCAGGGCAGTTACTTGTATTTGAGAAGCATGTGAGTTCTGCAATACGTTCAGTCGTAATCGTTACCGTTTGGCGTTCATTTGGTATTTCTATTGTTTTGTGCATTTACTTTTATTTTTACTATCAGATCATTCACTTATTTCGCGTTTTTCATCGAATTTATGTCAATTAACTGAATACACATGATACTGGATGGAACTAGTTTCACAAATACTGGCGACTTGGATTCGCTGTAGTATAGAATAGAACTGTCCAAAATAAAAATATGTAGAAAATAAAGAATCATGAGAACCTCATAATTTTAGAGAAATCAAATAAGTGAATATTTCAATCTGTTTCTTCTGGTATAAGCTCCACGCGAATATTCATGCCTAGAAGGTTCTTTCAATATTCCTCCGCCTTTATCACCCTTCACCCCCTTGCTCTCCCTGCCTCCTCAACGCTTGAAGCCTTGAACCGTTACCGCCGGCATATTCGACGTAGGCCGCGGTAGAGGTGCGGCCAGATGCCTGCCGCAGCTTTTGCCGACGGAGGCCTCGCGCTGTTTGAGGCAGATGAGGCCATATCGTCGCTAGACTGCTAGGACGCGAGGTGAAGTCGGCAAAAACGGCCTAGATTTGCGCGTCTGCGAACGTCTCTGCGGCGAACGGCCGCAATGACTGCGAGAATTTCGAACTGGGCAGTGAGTGTCAGAGAGCGCATTTTCTCGTCGACGAAAACGTGAAGTCACGGACGGACAGACGGACGGACAGACAGACGGACGGACATGGCGAGCACAATAGTGCATTTTTTCCATAAATGAGAAAATGCGCTAAAAACAGATCTGGGTGAAAAAACCATGGATGGGCGTCATGTGCTGCACGTGTTGTGTACAAATCGTCAAACAAACGTTCGAACTTCTGACTTCGGCTTCGGACTGCCGCCCCCTTCATCGCCCCCCTATCGCCCTCTTCTTCTTTACCGCCCCCAAAATCTTTCCATCGCCCCTAGGGGGGCGATATCGCCCACTTTGGGAACCACTGCTCAAGATCGAGCGTGGCTAGTGTGAAGAGTGGAGTACCACAGGGAACGGTATTCGGCCCAATCCTCTTCCTCATCCACATTGCCGACATAGATGTGGCAGGGAACCACGCCACTGCATCGTCATTCGTGGACGACACCAGTATATTAATGACCATCACGGACAGGACGGACTGTGAGAGGTTGCAAGAAGACCTCACTGTAATATATGACTGGGTCCTATATTGAACAACATGCAGTTCAACGGGACCAAGTTTGAGGTCCTGCATGAGGTACAGAGGAACCGAAAGAGCTGGAATGGAGCACCGCTACATGGCACCTGACAACTTGGAAATCAAAGAGAAGCGACTCGTTCGCGATCTAGGAGTGTTGATGAACAATCAGGTCAATTTTGGTGATCACATAGCGGCAATAACCGCAAGAGGTAGGCGACAGATAGGGTGGATCTTGTGGACGTTCAGAACGAGAGAAGCGGAACCGATGATCACACTCTTCAGAGCCCTTGTAATATCTATCCTTGAATACTGCTTCCAGCTGTGGACTCCGTTCACACTAGGCGCAATACGGCAACTGGAAGGAGTCCAATGAACCTTCACTTCCAGGATCAGAGGGATGGAGGAGTTTAACTACTGGGAGAGGTTACAGCGACTGCGGTCTGTACTCATTGCAGAGGAGACGGCAGAGGTATGTCATTCTGTACACATGGAAAATGATAACCGGAATGGCACCAAACTTCGGAAGCGAGACCTTCAGGATAGACACACCATAACGAAAGAAGGGGGAGACTGCGCAGGGTACCCCCACTACGTAACAGATCGGCGGTCAGACTTCAATCCCTGCGGGAAGGCCGGGCCGAGGTTGTTTTCCGTGGCCGGGCCGAGGTTGTTTAACGTCCTACCAAGGGATCTAAGAGAAGGGGATTTCACCCTGGAGACCTTCAAGAGAGTACTGGACGTGTTCCTGGGCACAATCCTAGATCGACCTCCCCTGCAACACTACCAGCGGCGAGAAGCAAGCAACAGCATCGTGCATCAGCTGGCCCAAATTAGGGCGGATGAGCGATAATCAGAGGCGGCGATCCATCGTGGCCTGGGACTGCTACGTCCCAAACAAATATTAAGGAAACTCAGAAAACCTGCACATCAGGGACAACATGCCGCTACAGTCCCTTTTCACACATTTAATTTCAAATTACTTACATAAAAACAGCTCAAAATTACTTTAATAATAATATAAATCGCATCAATAACACACCTAGTCAATTCAATCACCAGCGCACTCTTTTCACATCATAACCAACAATTCACTCACAACAAACAACTCCCAACACACTATACACAATACAGGCAATTACAATATATTCCCAAACTCTTATCACTTTTCAAAATAATCATTCTCAAAAAGCCATCATTAAAATCGCAACACTCAATAATTTATCACTCATCATACACGCCAACAAAATTTAACAACAACACCCTGCATTTTGCGAATAAAACTCTAAGCTCCACACTCGGTAGTCCACCAAAGCAACTCATGTAAAGAATTTCAATGCTCACAGTCACAATCCAAACCAATTGCAACATTAGACAGCGCTCGAGCAATCATCAGCTCACTCTGCCACTATCGTATTTTAACTCAAACGCAATTCCGAAAACATCAAAACAATTGAGCACTTCCATATATTTTAAAACCTTGCCTACTCTCTCTGTATTTCACCTTGGCTATATTTGCCTAAACTTGCCTAGCTTTCCTTCATCTACCACAACCTATGTAACCTTAATTATTCATACCTAACCTTGCCCAACCTTACCAAACCTGAACGGCTCAAAACAATTCTTACTCATAATAAACTTACATTATTGAAATAAATGTAAACATACCGATCCTAACCTTACATTACCAATGATTCGAAACCCTGCGCAACCTCACCCAATCTTACTCAACTTTATTTAATCGTGCCTAATCTAACCTAACCTAATCTAACCTAACTTAACCTAAAATGATCTGCCCAACAATACCTAACCTAACCTAAACAAATCTAATCTAACCTAACCTAACCTAACATAACCTAACTTAACCTAACCTAACCTAACCTAACCCAACGTAATCAGCATTTGTTTCAATGCTAATCAACATGATTAAACGAAACACATTTTTCTCAGTTAGCTATCTGGCGCTGGTCCTCGAAAATGAGAGAGCTACGAATGTTATGGCCTAAAATCATTTTTAGAGCACTCGATATCATAATTTCGTTTTATTTCGCTCAAATGTTGAAACAAACTTACTTGTAATTCAACCCCATCGGCTTATTTTTAACCTATTGTGAACTTCTGTTAACTAAGCCACTGCTCATACAGCAAACGCCTAAGATCAATCAATAAAAACACAATAAACACATATACTGTATAACGACTCGGCCTATCGGCCCAGCATTTTCAATCAAGCGGCTTTGATTTTAGAATTTGGGAGCCCTCGCGTGTCCGACGACAAGCCTCGGGCTCGCAGAGTGAGGAAAAGAATCGGGTAGAAATGCCCTGAAATTCATAAATAGGACAAGAGACATAATGCTCACCACTGAATAATTTAAAAAAATCAGAATATTCGAAATATGCAAATAATTAATGTGGCGAATGATCACGATTTAGGGTTACAAACTGTCCTATACAGATACAAGAATATAACCATCAACCAATATTCAGCGTGCCTGCTAGAAGTATGGATAATCAAAATTCCCTCACTCACCAGTGGCGTCTCAGAACGATGGTTAGTACTCGGACAGTTTTGGTCCCATCAGACTAAGATTTGCAGAGCAAACCCATGATAATACTTGACATGTATGCTAAAATTAGTGTCTGTGACTTTTTCCTTGGCCGGGAAAACGAATTTTGAAAATTCATTTGTCGTTGCTCTTCTCCAAAAGGAAGAACAATTCCGTTAAAGCGGCGACTGAGGGCACCTCGGTTCCATGACAAAATTTTACGATTATTTCGATTTTATTTAAAAAATTGCAAAGCTATCCCAATAAAATTTTCAGCGTATGTACAAAGAAATCATGACCACGACGTGTGTACGGTTTCGAGTCATTTCTTCTTCTTCTTCTGTTTGTAGTTGAAGGAGCTCTGGAGACGCGTCCAAGGTAGCCCCTCGACAGGACGGTGATTTACGGGGGTTGCGTAACTGTGGACAAAAATTCAGAGATAAGACACTTCAGAGTGCAGAGTTGCTAAGAGAATGTTGCTACTGGAAAGGGCAAATGCTACATTTAAATCAATGAGGTTTGAATATATGATCATATTACATCCCGGGTTAGTGTTCACTGACATGCCCTGCACTCAGCCTCACATGAGCTTGTAGGCTCTACCGAAGGTCCAGCCTCGGCGGCACAGCCTGGAGCTTCTTCCGACCAAAACGGTCTTATCAATATGGGAGAGTGAGTTGCTACCTCACAACAAACAAAACTCCTGTGGTCATGTGTCTGAAGGATCAAAAATTAAGAGCAATATTGAGGTGAGCAGCAACAATCTTTACGAAAGGCAGTCACATCGAGTCATTTCATAACTTTGTCGCGGAGTAATTGGGTGGGGAGGGGGAGAGGGTTTGATTTTTTCCTCACCGTACAGATGATGCTAGAAGGCTGTAAATTTACGGAGACATACTTCTTATCATGCCCGACATCTGTACATCTGTACCGAGTTTGAGACTTGTGGTTTTTCGCTTGGCTGAGAAAAAAATTGTTAAAAATTTTTCAAAAAGACTGGTTTTTAATTTTTTCATTTTCAAATTCATAATGAAGACCCCGTCAAAAATTTTACTATTTCACATGTTCATGGTCCCTATATGATTGCCAAATTTCAGGGTGGCGAGTTGAGAATTTCTATCCTAACCCTCGGGGGGAAGGTGAGGGGTTTTCAGTTGAGTGTCGCCATATACATGTTCCCGGGAAGGCCAAACAAAAACATTTGTCTTCCTGTAATCATGCCCGATATGTGTGACAAGTTTGGTGCCAGTGGCTTTTTCCCTGGCCGAGTAAACCAATTTTGAAAATTCATTCGTCGTGGCTCCTCTCCCGAGGGAAGATCAACTCGGTTGGAGCCGTGACTGAGCGGAGCGCGGTTCCGCGACAAAGTTTTACGATTATTTCAATCTTATGGAAAAAATTGCAAAGCAATCCAAATGAAAATTACAGCGTATGTACAGGGGGTCATGACCGAGACGTGTGCAACATTTCGAGTCATTTCATTACTTTGTCGCCGAGTAATTGGGTGGGGAGGGGGAGGGGTTTTTATTCCTTTCTCGCCGTAAAAATTATGCTAGACGGCTGTAAATTCACAGGGACAAACTTCCTATAATGCCCGACTTGTGTACCGAGTTTGATACATTTGGCATTTAGCTTGCCTGAGAAAATAATTTTCAAAAATTTTCTCAAAAATAGATTTTTAATTTTTTTCTCGAAAAAATTCATAATGAAGACCTCCTCAGCGAGCAGCATCCCCTAGAACAGGGTCATGCATGGTCTCTATATTCTCGCAAAAATTCGAGGCGATCAGGATTGCAGTTCTCCCATAACAGTGAGGAGTAGGGGGAGAGGGTTTCAATGAGTGTCGCCATATACATGTCCCGGAAAGGCTGAGCAAGAACTTTTGGACAACTATAATCATGCCCGACATGTGTACCGAGTTTGAGACTTAACATAACATAGTGATGTCGGCGCTGAAGCGTAGGCCTGATGTGGCCTGTCGCCGATTTTCCTTTTTTCGTGCCTTGTTCACAGAAGATCTAAAATCGTGTCATTGGACCGCATCTTTCCATGACTGACGATAGTTTGAAGTAGCTACTGGACTTCCACCGGGTTCGATAAGGAGCTAGGCATTTCAAATCTGAACATATATTTTTCCATAGCTTTATCTAGTCTGTTCTTGAACGCGTTCATACTTGGAGCGCCAACGATGTCATTGGGGAGGCTGTTCCACATATCGGTGATTCGAAGCGAGAAGAAATTTGGGTATAGACCATGAGTATACTTGTATACTTCAATGAGGTCCCCACGCAGACGTCGATAACAGTGGCTTGGAAGCTTCATAATCTTCAATCTTTCTTCATAGGACTTGCCCTTCAAGCCTGGAATTATCCTTGTAGTACGTCTTTGAACATTCTCTATTAAATTTCTGTCCTTTTCAAATCTCGGTGACCACACATCGTTTCCAAACTCCAGACTCGGGCGCACGACAGCCACAAACAACTGCTTCATC
>NW_025940021.1:0-1139 GCF_000764305.2 Hyalella azteca
TCAAATGTTAAATCCATGCCTTGTTGTTGTATGTAACACATTTTAGGCAAAATATGTATGTAACATTTGTTCCCTTGTGTTTACGCGCAGTGACCAACTGACCACACAATGAGTTGTACATATTCATGAGAATATAGGTTGAAAAAGAAGCTTTTATGCTCTGACTACGCTGAAATGCTTCTAAAAGTAGCTATGCAAAGTTCACATTAATGATTGTTGTGGAAACGTTTCGGAGACCAGCTCCATTATCAGTTCAAAACCAGTAAAATGTGGTAAAGGGAACAGTGAAAATTTTCACTGTTCCCTTTACCACGTTTTACTGGTTTTGAACTGATGGAAAATTTTCACTGTTCCCTTTACCACGTTTTACTGGTTTTGAACTGATGATGGAGCTGGTCTCCGAAACGTTTTCCTTTTTAGAAATGGTGAATTTTCTGGCTATTTTCTTTGCTTTTAAATTGTTGTGGAAATACTAGATCCCTCTTCATACATATATGAATTAATACATGTTTAGTTGGGGGATTAATACATGTTTAGTTGGGGGATTAATGTGTAACCGCGACAGCGTCGGCGCATTTCATTTTTTTCGAAGCTGGCGCCGCAGCTGCCGTCTCGGAAATGCCGAGCGTAGCCACGTGGAGAGTGACGCGCGTCTGGGAACTTTCATATCTCGAATTAATGATTATTTAGTTCATTAATATATTTTTCGTGCAAGGTTATGTGTAATACTAGCATGAATGTCAGTATCATTGTCAATCCATGTTTAAAATTACAAAGTATTTCGCGCAGTCCACACGGTTTTGCGTTTTCATTCAGTAATCTTAAGAAGTGTAATCTGATAATTAATTTTGAAATACATTGCGTTTTAAGTTATTTAAGTATAGCTCTAACGTATATTGTTACTTTGCCAGCTTCGTCTTTTCTTTTCTCTACCTAACCGTAAAAATCGCGTTTCTTATCGAATTTTCGCTATATTGTAGTCTAGCGCAATTTTCTATCACCTTGAAGAAATGTCTACGACAAATATTAAATTATTGCTCTAACTCTAACCCGTTGTGAGCCCCAGCACTTGTTTAATTTTTTTTTCTATATTTCATACATTATATTTGTATGTATTTTTTTTAATCGCCGAATTTGCG
>NW_025940022.1:0-5886 GCF_000764305.2 Hyalella azteca
ATAAAATTATTATTCATTGAAGCCATTATGCGAGACATAGAGTAATAATCTGCTTGCCTTGTGCATCTTGTTATGCTGGCTGCTCTCTTGGTCAGTTTTTGTGCTCTTAACGCCCAATGCAAAATTAAAACGATGGAAAGATCAAGTCTGGCCTAGGAACGAACAAAACATTCATAAGAACGAACAAATACATAAGAAGGTGTTATTTATTCAGTCGAGCATCGGACGTTATCAGTTTTCAATACCTCAAGTAAATTCCATTCCTTCTCAGCAAAGAGCATTATCAGTAGCCTCGTTACGCACAACGAAAATATCAGGCATGTCATATCAGGCAATGCAGCCTTACATTCACTACGCAACGTACAGTTACATTGTACAGAGAATAACAAGTGCTCATTATTCTGTAACAAGACAAAGCTCACCATTACCTCCATGTCTGCAGTAATTAACAGGCCACACGTGGCGGGCTTGGTCCTGGTGATAGTCTCGCGTTATCTTTACACGATCTTGCAGGTGATAAAAGTGTTTTATATCTTTATAGAGCCGTAAAGATAAAGCCGTAAAGATGGGCTCCTACCGGGGCTGTTGGAGGGTCCCTGAGGGCCTATAGAACAGCAACGCGTGCGTGCATTGCGTTCTTTTCTCTCTACTCTCAGGATTTGTTTTGTTCTTGCATGCTGCTTTCAATTCTTCATGTTGTCGGTACTGCACACAGCACTCCAGTTGTTGAGCGTTTCTTTGATATTTGCTGATGTTTTATCGTTGGTGGACATGCATTATTTATCGATGAAAGCTCGAGCGTTGCGTGATGATATTCGCTCACGTTTCTATGATTGCGCTGCTTTAGAATTCCTATGAAACCAGTAGCAGATCTCGCATAAATCGATTGCTCAATTATTTTAAATTATTTTAACTTCTCTTAATGCTACCGTACTTTACAAATTCATATTCCGTGCCTCAGTTTCAAGGATGGCCAACAACACAAAGCTGACAGCCTGCATTTTGCATATGTATGTGCCTCAAAATACGCTGTAAAATGACCTCCAGCATGTGCATTGCTTAGTATATGCGACTAAATTAAAATATTTTGTTGAGACTAACATATTTTTAGAGGAACCAATACGTGCAAATATCCTGCTATACACGTGCTTTCGCCTAAGCATATTGTAATAAACTAATTCCAGCATAAGTTTTTTTGTATACAAGCACAACAGAGCTTCGGCTTGGCCAACGATATCCCCCGAGCCTCGCCCAATTCATTGGACATTCAGGACGAGGCTGGTGTAGCTGTCAGAACTGCGGCCGCTTGATCCGAGTGCCCGAGCAGCCTTCCTAACGTGTAGACTAGAGCAGTGGTTCCCAAACTTTTTCAGGCTGACGCCCCCTTTGGTTCCTAAGTGAATTTCTAGCGCCCCCCTCCCACAGACACATATAAAAACATACGCCTTTTAAAAGAGATTAAGGTTAAACACAAATCTGCATTTCACTAACAAAACCCCATTTAGTAAACCAATATGTTTTTTTCAGCTGTTTTAACTGTTTCAGCTCTAGAAATCCTGGACGTCTTGGGTGAATTTTCGGCCGGGCTCGTGGCCGGTCTTACGGCCAATCTCCAAATTCAACTATCACAAGGAATATCTCCCAAACTAATGAACGCAGCTCAATGAAACTTGGAACATGTATTCATCAGAACCTAACGGTGATGTTTAGCTCGTGAAAAATTTTTAAATTTCACCTTTATTCGTGAGTTATATTGCGATACAGGCCGAAATTCTCAGTGATCAAAGAATTTCTTCCAAACTACTGAACAGATTCGAACGAAATTTTGAATATACATTCCTAACAACCAAATGGTTATTTTTTTACCTCATAAATTTTTTCCAATTTGCCTTCGTTTGAGAGTTTTGTCGCTTAAATTCACGGCGATCAAGTAATTTCTTCTAACTACGGAACAGATTTCAACGAAACTTTGTATATGAATACCTAACCTCCCAACGGCGATGTTTAGCTCGTGAAAATTTTTCTATTTTGCTTTCGTTCGCGAGTTACACAGATATAGGAGAAACTTCCGGCTTTTCTACCGGCTGGTTTAATCAAGAGCCGTTTACGTATAGCCATATACTGTAACTTGTAAACGAAGGCAAAATCGAAAAAATTGTAACGAGCTAAACATCACCGTTGCTGAGGTTAGGTATTTAAATACTAAGTTTCGTTCCAATCTGTTCGGTAGTTTGGAAGAAATTTCTTGATTACTGCGAATTTAAGCACGTATTGCTGTTTAAATCACGAATGAAAGTGAAATGAAACCAAACTTGCGAACGAAGGCAAAATTGAAAAAATTTTCACGAGCTAAAAATTACCGTTCGGTAGTTAGGGACTGTAAATTCAAAATTTCGTCCGAATCTGTTCTGTAGTTATGAAGAAATTCCTTGATCAGTGTGAATTTCGTAATGTGTATTGCCATATAACTCGCAAATGAAGACAAAAGTCATAAAAACGTATCGAGCCAAACACTACCGTTAGGTCCTAATGAATTTGTGTACCAGGTTTCATAGTGTTACATTCATTGGTTTGAGAGATATTTCTTGATCATTGAATTTGGAAATTAGCCGTGAGACCGGCCGCGAATCCGGCCGTTGATTTCTCCGAGACGTTAACCCGAGGGGTGAAAAAACAGATCTGAGTGAAAAAAACCACCGCTGGGTGTCATATGCTGCACGTGTTGTGTACAAACCGTCAAACAAACGTTGGAACTTCTGACTTCGGACTGTCGCCCCCCTACTGCCCCCCTACCGTCCTCTTTTTCCTTACCGCCCCTCAAAATTTTTCCACCGCCCCTAGGGGGGCGATATCGCCCACTTTGAGAACCACTGGACTAGAGCATACCTAACTTGTAGACTAGGGCATACCTAACGTGTAGACTAGGGAATACCTAACGTGTAGACTAGGGAATACAAGCTGAGAAGTATCCCTAACGCGTAGACTAAGGAATACCTAACTTGCAGACCGCCCTTGCGAGTATCTCCCTCAGCTGAGAAGTATCCCTAACGTGTAGACTAAGGAATACCTAACCTGCAGACTGCCCTAGCGAGTATCTCCCTCAGCTGAGAAGTATCCCTAACGTTTAGACTGCACTAGGGAATTCCTAACGTTTAGAATGCACTAGAGAATCTCTAACGTTTAGACTGCACTAGCGGATCTCCCACAGGTTCGGGTAACTGACATGATTACTCGACACGGGTAACCGACACGAGTAACCGACACGCGTAACCGACACGCGTAACCGACACGCGTAACCGACACGCGTAACCGACACGCGTAACCGACACGCGTAACCGACACGGGTAACCGGCACGGGTAACCGACACGGGTAACCGATACGAGTAACCTACACGGGTAACTCACTAAGGCTCCGATACCACATGCAGTTGCATTCCGGTGCGGTGAGCGTCGAGGTAATTTTTTCCCCCGCTCCCTTGTAGAGTTGCTAACTTTTGCGCGCCGCAACCTAACCCAAAGTTTTTTCCGTGTAGTCGTCCACCTTTACAAAGGAACTGGGACAAAAACTTCTGACGCTCGGCGAAGTGAGGAAGAGAATCGGCTGTAGGTGAGTTGAATGGTCCCTGAATTGCCTGAGTTGAGCGAGTTTTAGTAAACTTGCACGCACAACTGCCGAACTCGTTCACGCATATAGTCGTTGTTCACATGGAGCTTTGAATGCCAGGACTCTATTTCATATCGGTTTTTGTGCATTTTTGGACGTATCTTTTGGCCTAAATGGGGGTCATTGATGAATAAGAAACTACAGCAACCAAACTTCTCCATACAATTTTGGCATGTAAAACAGAATCAATCATGCCAACAACATCATATTTAATGCAAAAAGAGAGCTTCCACTTTTTACTGGATCTCGAAGTTGATATTAAAAGTAACGCGGATACTCACAAATTTTCAAATTTGTGGCGACGAATTCTTAGAGCCGTCGGCCGAAAAAACGTCTAATTCAATTTTATTTTACATATATATTGAATTTATGATTTTCCACAGTAATCATTGAGAATTCTGAAAGCTTAGAGCCGACAAATAAAATAGCATCCTGATGTCATAGCTTCTCTGATCTCAGCGACGACATTTTTGCAGAGCTTAACTTTGTGCGTGTTTTTGAACTATTTAATCTGCCGCGTTGGTAACAATATCATATACAAGCCTTTGTTCCTATAACATCTTAACTACAAATAAGACTTGTTAATATACTTGTCATATACGCGACGCTTATAATGCGGGCAACTCACACATCCATCATTCAGCGTGTCTTAAAAATCAAATTTAATTTATTCTGTTTCTCAAAGGTCTCATACGATCGGCACAATCACTGGTTTAGACTCCTCATTATATCGCATTCCATTTTTTATATTTTTTTCTGGAAAAGTTCTCCTGTAAGTGTTTAGTTATTAACGCTTAGTAACACAGTAATGCTGGTCGCTCAAATATGAACAGTAGTATATGAATAACTGATTAAAAATATTTTTAATCAGTTCAATGTTATGTGTAGTGTGTGCAATGTGTAGTATAAACAATATCAATGCTAAACAGTTTACAATTATAAACTATTTATACTGTAGAGTGCATTTATAGACCCCGTGACACTTATAATCAGCCGCGAGTCACTTGGCTGTTATTCATTTTGCAAGACAAAAAAATAGAAATAAACTACCTAATAATTTGATCTAAACAGACTTCATCTCGAGCTTCTCCCTAGCATTCAATGGAGTAATGTCCTGTTTAATCTTGATAACTTGATGTATTGGCTACAGTAAATAACCGGCAGCGACCAATTAGCTATCAATCTCAGGACGTCTCACCTACACAGTCTCACCGCCGCCTCTTCGTAGGCCTATCTATACCGCGTTCAGATATATATAGGCTGACGAGCAAATATATATATATATCCCTCAGAGTGCAAGCATGAGTTATGTATAACTCCTGCTTGCACTGCAAAAAAACAAACGCGTCATGTTGTCCAAACTGTGACACACTTTTTGAACGTTGCACTGATACGCCCTTTTTCGGGCCAGACAAATCAGGATGACCCATTGCACAAGAGTAAAAAGTGCATCGATCTTAGGGCGAAGTCTCACTCATTTACATGAGTGTGGATAGCCTTAATTGATGAACACAAGATACATGGACGAAAGTATATGAGGTTTGCGGCCACACCAACTAGGGAGATGAAACACGTGTGTTTTATTTCTTGCTTTAGCCTCTCACACATGCACGACTGATGGCCAGCGCACGTGTTAACATTACACGTAATAATACGCTTAAGATTAGCTCCACTGTAATTATACGAGTAACTCAAATATTTTTAATACTTATCCGCGCTGATGTTGATATAATAAGTTGTCCTCCGAAAATAATTGGGTTGCATGGAAATTTTATTCGATTAACTATTATTCAAATCAAATGTCGTACTACAATTTTTGCAAGTTTTAAATTCGTCTTCGAAGTGGGCATGGATACGGTGGGTTTGAGGCTCATAGTCCTATGCTATTCCGTCAATTGTATACAATATTACACCATATGATATAATATTTAAAGTTAATTTAAGAACTAAGCTTTAGAGTGCAAGTGGAACTAATTAGTAGCACCGCGGCAAAAAAGTTGCTGTTGTTTGCCGGCATCAAAAGCAAAGGTAAAAAATAGCGGTTGGCTGTCAGCGCGAGGCTTCGTTAACAAGATACGCGCTCTTGGTAAATCATTTTTGCTGACGAGGCTTTAATGAGTCACGAAAAGCCTGACTCCTAATTAGTGATGGAGCCGCATTAGGAGCACTGCATGGGCCTCGCTCCAAGGAGGTGCCTGGAGCACTGCATGGGCCTCGCTCCA
>NW_025940023.1:0-1589 GCF_000764305.2 Hyalella azteca
TTTGCTAAAATCATTGAATAACTCGGCCAAACTAACCTCGTGAGGTCGAATGTTTATACCGGCGATTGTGCTCCACTGGCGACTCAGCCAATTATATCATAGCGATAACTTGGTGAATGATATTCCATATGGGAATGCATCTCAGTGCTGCGAAATTCTTTAACTTTTTTTATGCCTATAAGAAATCTTATAACGTTTTGAACTAATTGCGCAAGAATAATTCTTGCACCACATTCAACAGTTGTTATTAAGCGGAGGTAGCTTTAGTGTATTTTATAAGTTATATTATCGCTGAACAATATATTAATTACATGATATATAATTAATTATATATTACTTATTTATTTATTTATGGTATATATTATTATAAATTATTTGTATAACATGGCAGATGCGTCTCATGAGGGAAGTAAGTTTCTGATTGATATAGTTTGTTATTTCTATTGGCATTCAATTTTGGAAAGAAACTTTTCTACGCTAAGAAAATTGAGTTTTTGGCGGACTCATACATTTTTCTCGTGTTGCCCTACAGACTCGCTCCTAACAAACGCATCGTCGCACATGTGGCAACGAGCCTTGGGGATGCCAACGAGTGATTTAGTAACATATTTCGCACACTATATACGTTTCTAGGGTTATGAAAACCATTACTGGAAAATTGCAAGCAAAGCGGTCAATGACACATAAAAGAATAATGAGTGTTTTTCCGTTTAAGTCAATAATAGCTCGTTTTTGCCGAGTAGTTTAAGGTGGTGGAGATTGGAGCAACGAGTTGGGGGGTTCGAAACTTGCATGGGCTCATGAAAGTTTTGGGCGAAAGTTTTATTTCATATAAGTTTAATGGACGAAAGTTAATTCGTCTCACGTGATAATTACAGAAGCACAAATATAACTTGAAATAATTCTTATGACTTGAATAATGTTAAAACTAAAAGGGTAAATCCAATTTCTCAATTAAAATTAACAGGGAATTAATTAAAACATATAATTACAGTTAATGATTTCAAATGAATGGAAGCTGATTCATTGTATGATGACTTACAAAGACCGTAGCAGGACCGTGACGTGACGATGAGACGAACCTCTAAGGAGCCTTCATCGAAATGATGCCCAAAGAGCGGGCGCGTCATCAGTCGACTTCAAGTCTTCGAGCCCTCCGATGCAGTGCGACTGTTTGCACGATAAAAACTTCTAACGTTATTTTGAAACATTCTCTGGCATTTCAATTGCCACAGACTAAACAAAACTGCACCTCGTGAAATGGAATGTTTTGTGGCGGCTGAGAGCTAATGTCTTCTATAGCGACAATTGAAGATATCAGCCCCCTGCATAGTATGGCGATACGTTTGTTGTGGTATTCAATGAATACGCATATGAATTTAATCCAGAATAGAGAATTCAGCATGCAAATAAATCGAAAGCGGTAAAATAGTTTGTGTATATTGATACTTTTTTTTGAAAAGGCCTCCCACACTCACCATTCCAACAAAAAGGAATTAATTTTATTAATTAAAAACAGGGAATGGTTTCATGTCAATGATCAGGGCCCCGACCTTAACGCCTCTGATGGTGGCCTACACCGACTCCGA
>NW_025940024.1:0-742 GCF_000764305.2 Hyalella azteca
TGAGGGACAGGTAAGAGGATGAGAAAAAGAGGGAAGAGGAAGGAGGAGGAGGGAACGTAGGAGAAACGGAGCGATGGTGAAGAAAGAAAAAGAGATACAAAGAGAGAGAGAGCTCATTTAAACCTCACCACTGCGACATCACTCCATCACCCATCACCCAGCGCTCACCACTGCGTCATCGCTCAATCACTTTAATGTTGAGAATTATTTTCTGATTTTTTGAGTTTCCTATGAAAATATTATCACTTGTGACGGTAATAAATGAAAAATATGTTCAAATATTTATTTTTCTTTGTATGCGAAAAATTATAGCTTGGTCCCATTTGGAACCGGGCTAAATATTGCATGATCTAAATGACTTAAGAAACATCATATCACGTAATACCATATACAGCATTAAAAGCAAACACTTTATTGATGAAATACTGCATCTACCTCATAAATGATATATTTTTAGAACGAATTACGCATCTTTCTCCGCTATGATTTCATGCCGTCTGACACCAGGTTCTTATAAGATTTGAATGTTAACTAAACAGGGAGTAGTCGGCGCAGCAGAACCAAACGATGCTAGAACATGTACAAGATGTGTATCAAACCTACGCATCCACTTGTTTTATCTGCTCTCAAATTCATTTTATTTGGCTCGTTTCCCTAAGTTTTGTTCAACATCATTCTATCACCACTTCACCATCATTCAATCACCACTGTATAACCACTGGGCGATCGCTCCATCACCACT
>NW_025940025.1:0-22867 GCF_000764305.2 Hyalella azteca
TTGCAATATAGCTTGACTAACATTTTTAATTGAATTTGTGCAAGTAACTTTACTTACAATATTGCTAGTGCAGTATTGCTTGACTACTATTTTTGTGTTGAATTTGTGCAAGTAACTTTACTAACAACATTGCTAGTGCAGTATTGCTTGACTACTATTTTTGTGTTGAATTTGTGCAAGTAACTTTACTAACAACATTGCTAGTGCAGTATTGCTTGACTGCTATTTTTGTGTTGAATTTGTGTAAGTGACTTTACTAACAACATTGCTAGTGCAGTATTGCTTGACTACTATTTTTGTGTTGAATTTGTGCAAGTAACTTTACTAAGAATATTGCTAGTGCAGTATTGCTTGAGTATTATTTATGTGCTGAATTTGCGTAAGTAACTTTACGAACAATACTGCTTGTGCAGTATTGCTTGATAAGAATTTTTGTTTTGAATTTGTGCATATAACTTCACTAACAATATTGCTAGTGCAGTATTGCTTGATTAGTATTTTTGTGTTGAATTTGTGTAGGTAACTTCACTAACAATATTGCTAGTGCAGTATTGCTTGACTACTATTTATGTGTTGAATTTGTGTAATTAACTTTACTAACCACATATCAATTACAATATTGCTTGTCTTAACGTAATATCGCTAACTCGTGCATGACCAGCGTTCTATGTCCCCTAACATGCTGCCATGCGAGGCTGCAACAAGAGAAAGGAGGATCTCACGGTGAGCTTTTCACCATCATTTTATCAAATGATTCAAATCAAATCATTTTATATTCATGACCAAATCATTTTATATTCATGACCAAATCATTTTATGTTCATGATCAAATCATTTTATATTCATGAACAGAAGAAGAAGCGAGCGCGCGACAAGAAGCGCGACAAAGGCAAGGAGCTCGCGTCCTCCCTGATGGTGGCGTGTCTGAAGCGCCTCCTGCCCGTGGGCCTGAACCTCTTCGCTGGCAGAGAACAGGAACTCGTGCAGCACTGCAAGGAGAAGTTCTTGGCTGTGAGTCTTGCTCTAATTTTTTAATATGAGCAGAGATAAAAGCATAATATCAAGTATTTTGGTATGAAGTAAGAACGCTTCAAGTTTTTTCGGGTGTTGAACAGAGATGTGTGCATAATATCGTCAAATATTTGCATAATATCGTCAAGTAAGGACGCTTCAAGTGTTTTTCCGGGGTTTTCGGGTGCTTCCTCAAGCTGATTGTTGATTATTGTCATCAATTGCATCAAAAATACATGTGTAATAATTCATCTGTCATGCACCGCACAAATTTAAGTGAAAGTCATTCATCTACAATGCCTTGAACTATTAAATAGGCTCTCTGTCATATGCTGTTTAATTCTCAGTGCTCATATTAAGCTATTTGTAAGTCACTTGAGCTCAAATTTCACTTGGAATTAAATGGGACGTTGTGTTTTTTATGATTAGTTACGTTCTGTTTTCTTAGTGATAATTCTTTATTGTTCGTCAGCGTTAGGAATATGGAAAAGATGCAAAACGTTTCTCTAGGTCGTTTCCTCTGTTTTCCACTTTTTAATGTCAGGTTTCGTTAGACTCATGTCTCGAAAAAAATATTCACTGCATCATTATATATACAGACTGATACAGAATTTGTTCTGTGAATATTTACTCTGTTCATTTTATTTATGCGCCTTCGTCAAATTATTTGCCTCTTCGTAGTTCATAACAATGTGAGGTCTTTAAACGATTTTCGGTCAATTATTTCAAGAATCCGAAGTGAAAGAAAGCGCAGGAGCTCGATTATTTTTTTGGTCTGGTTGTATTAATGCTCGAATTGGCTTGCAAAAATGTCGTTTCGAAGATTCTAACCTCAAAGATGAGCCGTCCCGAAGCGGGCGAGGATCTGAAGACTTTGGTGGGTACAGCCTCGTCAAAAAAATGCGGTGGATGGCAAAAGAGATGAACGCTTGCCCCAATGCGGTCCTGGAAGCATTAAAACGTATTGCGAAATTTGAAAACTTGGAAAAAGGAGTTCTCGATGATTTGAATGATGAGCAAAAAAATTATCTTTGTGGGTCTATTTTTCTTACTTCCTCACACCCAAAACTAGAATGAGCTGGAAAATGGATCCTTCACGACAACAGGTAATCTTAAGAATAGTTATTATACACCTATGACCACCGAGGCGATAACTCTCCAGAAAAGGAAAAATATTGCAGAATTGAGGTTATCTGTGGACATGTGATCTTCTTTAACTTTCTGCAACAACGCCAAGCCATCACAACAGAATCTTATTGTGAACTAATCGACGACTATTGCGGCGGCAGCAGCCCGAACTGGTCAACTGATGAAAGCAATCCTGTTCCACGTCAACGCTCGTTTGAATGGTTCTCCAATCCCCTTTCAAAAGTTGAGCGTCCTGTGCGTCGATGTTCTACATAATCCATCGGATTCACTTTTCGTCTATCCAATCGACTGCCATCTTTTCAAGCACCTCCATTACTCTCTCCATATCTCTCTCTTGATCAAGCAAATTGATGCTTATCCCCGTCAAGTGGACCACGTCAATTCCAGTTTCACCGCTTGAGCTGGCATGAGTTGTACTTCAACAGCATTCAAGTGTTGGTGCTAACACTTCTTTTGACACGCCTGTGTCAGATTCTACATTGATATCTGGCCAAGCTACATTGTGATGAAGTTTATATGCACTTCAACTCTCAAAATTTCGCATTCTTCACTAGCAAACTTGGATGCATACACACTGAGATGAGTACAGCCTTCACAATGAGATTATTAACTAGTGTCCACCCACACTATCAGAAAACCTGCGTCCACCTACACTGCACAAAGCAAACAAATCTCCACCTGCAAATATCCATCGTTCCAAATGGCACCCTACAAATGGGAGCAAATAACCTACACAGTGACTTAACAATTGCCACCCTACAAAACGTAAACAAATGACCACGTATTCTATAAACCAGTAACCCCTCGTAGCTTACGTCAGATAATTTGGGAAATTGCGGACTCTGCCCAAGTAAAGTAATATTTCCACATTTGTTTCTAAAGTCTAAAATCTAAGAAAAAATCTAAGAAAATCTAAGTCTAAGTCTAAAATTGCGCGCATGCCTGCACGCGCAGATCGACCACCCGCAGCACGAGAAGCAGGTCTGGCATTCGTGCGTATCCATACAGCGTAAGCGCGCAGTCATCGCTTGCTTCCGACAGACGTCGCTTCACATGATGCCCAGGTACTGGAGTTGCTGTGTGGGGTGTGCACTAACCTCGCCACCATCTTCTGACTTGCCGTGTACGCCGATTAACAACCTGTGATGATTAACCGCGTCCGATGACTGGCCGTGTCCACTGACTAACAGTGTTTTCAGATTAGTCGTGCTCACAGATTAGCCGTGTCAACAGACTAGCCGTGTCCGCTGGCTCGTCGTGTCTGCCAATTATAACCTCGTCCTCTGACATGCCGCAACCATGTTAGTCCACCGATTGACGGTGTTTGTCCACCGATCGCACCGTCATCAAAGGTGGTGATCGCACCATCAATCAAACACCGATTGACAAAATCTCCGCAACCGATTTTGTCCACCGATTGACGCCTGCTGAATTTTCAAAAACACACAACACACATTCTTATAATTGTGCAGGTGTTAAGAGATATTCTTTCCGAAATTTTAATAATCACTATTATTCCAACAGATATACGATTTTTTCTTCATGAAAATCACGTTGATAATTATTAATTTCACTACCAAGACTCCGAATTTTTTAATTTATTCAACCTCACGTAGCTCATCTACGGTCACGTAATATGCGAGCTTCGCCGGCTGCTATATACAGGCGCGCCATTTGTTTTGCATTGCGTACCTCGCGGATCTAGTTTCTTAACGAGGATGTAATATACATTCAGAAAAATGAGAGAGACTTTGTCCAAATAGCCCTACTTTCGTGTGCTTTTTGTCTTAGTGTGGGTCATCTTGACCCACTAAGGTTTGTTTATTTCGTTCATTCACTTACACGTGGTGGAGACGTGTTTCATACTTGCTTAACTTTAAAGTAGCTAATATGATTGTTCACTCATATTAGCTGTTCACTCATTAGTAGCTAATATGATTGTTCACTCATATTAGCTGTTCACTCATTAGTAGCTAATATGATTGTTCACTCATGTCCTGTTCTTATCTGGCGAAGTTAAACGAGGGCCTCAAAGTCATCCTTTCGCTTTATTAAACGACTTCGTCAATTGCTTTCGTCACAAATGTGTCACACGATTCTCAGACAACGATACCTGTATGTATCGTGTGTATACCGTTGATTTTTTGCATGCAATAACATTTGTTATTTAATGTGCCATGAACTTTACGAGCCATATTCTACAGTTACCATAATATAAAATTAATATGTAAAATTAATCTAACATAATATTGGCCGGCGTTATTTTTTAGTAGACTGGATACGGGCGACGCCTAACACTAAAATACTTACATTGTGTTATTAATGTTTTCTCGATTCTTATGAAATTGAAATTAATGTCTTCCACCTCACAACATTCTGTGTTCTAACATGTCTTGCAGAGCACCGTTTTATTCTTGTCCTCAGTGTGTAGAACGATCGCATTTAAATTGCCATATTTGTTTCTCCCTGTGTATATTTTCAATACAAATATAAATAAATGTGAATATTGCAAATTGTTTGATCTTACTCTGGAGTCAAGATTGAACTATGTTAGTTGAATTATGTTAGTTAATAGTTAAGAAATGTTCATGATACTAACCTTACTAACGAGTGACTGCAGCTCCAGCATCAACGAGGTATTTCCTCCTTGCTTTCCATTTTCTTGGAAGGCTGGAAGCCATTTTTACCCATTCGGGTGGACCCCCTCGCCCCCCAAACTTTTTGGACCCCCACCCACCGACTTTAGTGTTGCCGACGTTGCTGTGATGAAGAGTTCTGCATGGTTTGGTGTTGTGCTCAGTCGAAGTTTTCGTTCGTTCATTTCAGTTCGACTACTCAGGAGCTCCGTGTGAAAAATTGTTGGAATATCAGAACCTTCTTACAAAAAATATTCCATTGTGCAACTGAATTAACGTTGTTGTGATTAATTCCCCTTAACTTCTTTATCGGGCAAGAGATCTTTCAGTTTTTTCCCGGTCTCTCGTTCTACTCATATAAGCAGCACCTCAAATACAAACTCTTTATTCCAAAAAATCATACAGTTAATCATGAAATCAAATATTCAATACATGGAGTTTTCATCCAATCGTGAACGATACAAACTTTATATCCATGGATCGCTATACCATTTCAACTAACTTGCCTAATATTTTCTGCACAGCGTCGGTTATTTCTGTAAAACCCTCATTCTCTTTCCCTCTGATTTTGTGCCCGGTGACGGAATAACCCAAGTTAAATTAACCCTTTGTCTACGGATGGTAACTCCGGTTATACCAGGCCTTTTGGTACAACGTTAGGCCTGGTAACATCAATCTTTATCTTTGACGGTGGATGATGCATCCGTAGACAAAGGGTTTAACCCTCACTCACTAACCCCTGTCCAGGCGTGTACGCCCCCAACCTCTGGCTCCGGTTGGAAGAAGCTCCTATCCTTTGCACGCAAGCGAGCAGCAATTGCTTGTCTGCGGTCCGTTTTCTTCTATAACTTGCGGAGGTGAGGTCATCCGCACGGTCCTTCCGTTAATTTCATTATCGCTGCCGATTTACGCTTTTTCCAGATTTATTTGAATTTTTTTCTTTTCTCATTTCCACGCTTCATTTAATGCAGGTAAAAGGTGTGGACGATTTTTTTTTTTGGTTCTGGATTGATAGCTTTATTGTTCTCAATATTGGCTTTCAGATTTTCTTCGGAACGGAAGATTTTTTCTAGATTTTTGTTAATTTTTATACTAGAGTGGCAGTTAATAACGTTAACCCTGGCCTGTCCCTCCGCGCGCGCCCAACATGGACCATGAAGCGCGAAAAATATTTCTCAAAACTGCAAAAACATCTTAATTCCGTCTTTTGTTTATGTTTATTGCTGGTCCTGAGTCACCAGCTAGCCATTTTTCAAATTATTCGCTATATTCTATGCTTGGGATGCGTGCTGAGGGAGGGAGCTTGCTTGATGCAGTCAATCTTGTACAGATCATATCTTTGTGTGTTTTCTTCTCTTTTTTTTTAAACCTTTTCTTTTTTAGTTTTCGGTTCTTTTTTTTATTTTTTTATTTATTCATGTACGATATGATTGCATTTTAATTTATAGGCAGTAGAATTTTTTAATTATGCATCTTGCTGTCTAATATGACGTTCATAGAACGAGACTTGGTATCAAGGCCGCTGTATAGTTCAGTGTCGGGTCTTTAGTTAGTCTTTGGTCACGTCCTCGCCTCTGGCTAGAATTTCCTTTGTGGTCACTAAGATGAATCTATGTCGGTCATGGTCTATGCTAGGCGCTTGAATCCTCAAAACAACAAAATACAATCGCTTCAATAACTTGCTTGTCCTCGAGGGCAACCGCAACCGACTTCAGCAGCAGCTCATGTGATTTCGAAACAGTTACGTGCAAGGGGAATAAATTCTTCCAGTTGCTTGAAGTTAATTGTCATGATTACTTACTTGAATGAAAATTTTCACAGCGCAAAAACCGTGGTATTTTGTGACTTACGCAGAGAATTGCAAAGATGAAAGATTGTGAAGGCAAATGTTACCATCTCAGGCAAATGTTTTATTAGCGTCACCATGCGTCATTTGTTTCTTTATTGAATATCTTCTTGAGTTTCGTCCGCGAAAGCATTTTCTAGCTTTGTTTTAGTATCTCATTTATGAAAATTATTTTATTCCATAAGAATATGTTTGCTCATCTATACTTTCTTATTTATTCTCACGATCAACAATCGCAACAAGATCACTCAAATTCATGTGCATAAGCAATTCACATTCACTACAACTTGACTGCAACCCTGTTTTCAAATCGTTTCTGTTGAATCGTAAAAATGTATGACTATCGTCACGTTCCTGTTAGGGTTGAAACCACACCGCCTCGGTCGATTGTCACTCGGCCGAGTGTCACTTGAAAATTCACATTTTATTTTCCCATGAAGCTGCTGTTGAAGTCGACGTATGATGAGCACCTCCTCAACGCTTCTCGTGGCCTTTGCCTTTAAATTTCTTTGAAAAAATAACTATTAAGATTTCTAACGAGTTTTTATTTGAACGAGCGTATTTTCAAACGTGATAAAAAGAAATTAAATGAATATGGCGTGGAAGAGGTGCGTTGTCCGAGGTTCGCGTTAAGTGGTGGGTGGGGGGGAGGAGGCGACAATTAAGCCATGGTTCTTTACTGACTCACTAACGAACATTTCAGTCTAACCTGGGCTTTTTCCAACCAACATGTCTTACAGGCATCGCGCAGTTAACCTCTTCCTGAGAACGTATCGCGAGTTCTGGCTTTCTGATGAGAATGCCGGTCAAGAGGTCGTCATAGAGGATCTAACGGTAAGCTAATAATTTTTTTACTTTGCATAGGGGACCTGACGGTGAACCAATAATATCAGACCTTTCATAGGGGACCTGACGATGAACCAATTGCGCCCGTATTGCGCTATATGATGCGCATTTTTCTTGGCGTTAAGCTATAGGGTATAAGTTTTTGTTACGTAATGTACTCATACGGTCATTATTTTGAACCGTAAGATGGATCTTTAGTAATTGAATTATTTTGGTGAATTATACTTGACTCTTCAAATACATTTGAGCAAAATTGCGCTCCTCTTGACACACTGTGTCAATAATAGATATGAGGCACGGTATACATTGAACGATCATGAGCATGAAGAAATAATTTATCTTAACTGCGATTTTTACGTAATCATGATGGTTGGGAAGGCGTGACGTGATAACTCCACTTAGACTTGACATGCTTCATGCGTTCATGTTTTTAGCGCATTTTCTCATTTATGGAAAAATGCCCTATTGCGCTCGTCATGTCCGTCCGTCTGTCTGTCCGTCTGTCTGTCCGTCCGTGACTTCACGTTTTCGTCGACGAAAAAATGCGCTCTCTGTTACTCACTGCAGTGAGTCCTGAGTTATATTTTTTTCATTTTTTGGCCAGCTGTCTTTCGAGGAAGCCGAGAGCAAGAAGAAGGAGGCAGAAGAAGAGGAAGACAAACCAGACCAACTGACGCAGCTCGTGACAACTTTCAGCAGGAAGGCCACCACTGAGAGTGCTGGAGGCAAGTCCACACTAGACCTTTCATAGGGGACCTGACGATGAACCAATACTATCGGACCTTTCATAGGGGACCTGACGATGAACCAATACTATCGGACCTTTCAAAGTGGACCTGACGATGAACGAATAATATCGTACCTCTCATAGGGGACCTGACAGTGAGCCAATCATATTTTATCATGTATAGTGAAGCTGACGGTGAACAAATTATTTCGTATCTTGCATTGGATTCCTAACGGTGAGCCAAGTATTTCGTACTTTGCATAGGGGTCCTAACGTTTAGCAAATTATTTCGTACCTTGCTTAGGGGAAGTGGCGGTGAGCGTAGAGTTGTGGCAAGCTTGTTTCGAGCACATTGGGCTTTGACGGTCGAGAAATGATCAGCATATCTCATGATATTGAAGCCATCGTGGCAGTGTTGATGCAAAACTTCAAGCTCACATTTCGTAGTAATTCAGCTTCAAACAGTTCAGATTGTCCAGATTCTATTTTCTTTAGTTTTTTTTCGTCAAATTGGCGACCAAAATAAATATTGTAAAATTATGCTAGGCAGATTCCGTTTACATCAACGCTTCTGTGGAATTGTAATGCATGCAAGTCCGAAAAGAACTTCAATGATAGTTTGGCTCATTTTTTCTTCCTTGATTTAGGTTTATGTTAATGAATATTTGGCAGTGAGCTTTGACCTAATTTCATGAAAAAAAATCCCGATATCTGATGTTTTTGTGGCAGTTGTTTTCACTCTCCGTACTTTCGGTGTTCTCCTGTAAATTTAAATTATGGCATAACAGCAAACTAATTCCTCTTTGCGTTTCGGTCGATTAGTGAAAACAGTTTGATTCGCCATTTTTCGGTAATAAGTATCTGCAGTAAAACGCTATTCACGGTGTTAGATCTGCTTAAGGCTCATGTTAATGGATGAGATCATGGTTCAACACTACATAACCGTATTGCGCTATATGATGCGCATTTTTTTCCTCGGCGTGAAGCTATAGAGTATAAGTTTTTGTCACGTAATGTAGTCATACGGTCAATATTTTGAACCGTAAGATGGATCTCCAGTAATTGAATATATTAAGGTGAATTACACTTCACTCTTCAATCTCATTTGAACAAAATTGCGCTTCTCTTGAAACACTGTGTCTATAATTGCTATACGATACACGATATACATTGAACGATCATTAGCATGAAGAAATAATTTATCTTAACTGCGATTTACGCAATCATGATGGTCGAGAATGCGTGATGTGATATCTACACTTAGACTTGACACGCTTTTTTTTTTTGTCAGCTGTCCTTCGAGGAAGCCGAGAGCAAAAAGAAGGAGGCGGAAGAAGAGGAAGACAAACCAGACCAACTGACGCAGCTCGTGACAACTTTCAGCAGGAAGGCCACCACTGAGAGTGCTGGAGGCAAGTCCACACTCGCGTTTAATTGTAGATTCCTATACACATTCTTACGCGCATTCTTAAGCTCTTCGTCTATGGATACATTATCCACAGTCAATGCTATCCGTAGCTGAAGCCCTAGCTGTGGTTACGATAGTTAGTGTCAGTATAGACTAAATCCTGCCTTCCTGCCTTGTAATACACAAACTTGATAGTCAACGTTATTCGTAGCTAAAGACTTGCCAGGTAACAAACTTGACAATCAACGTTATTCGTTGATAAAAGTTTGGGGGTCGCGTTTGTTATCTCAGTAGACAAAAGTTCAAGTAATTCTTAAAGAATACTTATGAATGATAGTATTTTTACCGATAATTACCTGATTGATTACTATTTAATTCAATACAGGACATGGAGAAGACCAGCTCTACATGAACTACGCCGAGATCATGGCCAAGTCTTGTGGTGAAGAAGAGGAAGAAGGTGACGACGAAGGTGGTGATGACGGCGGAGATCCCGCTGCCTCCATCAATGTAAGGCAGTGACCTTTATCAAAATTTGTGTAAGTGACTTTACTAACAACATTGCTAGTGCAGTATTGCTTGACTACTATTTTTGTGTTGAATTTGTGTAAGTGACTTTACTAACAATATTTCTATTACAGTATTGGTTGTTTTAACTCAATATCGCTAACTCGTGCATGACCAGCGTTCTCTGCCCCCTAACATGCTGCCATACGAGGCTGCAACAAGAGAAAAGAGGATCTCACGGTGAGCTTTGCTGCCTTAAAAAAAATCATTTTGTATTCACAAATTTTTTTATTGTTTTTGGTACAAATATTAAGAAGTAACACCTCTAGGAACGAAAGGGAATGCAATTCTAGCATACAATTATTCTTCCGTCATTACATGTTGGCCTTATTTATATATGTATATATAAGGCATTATAGCCCTTTGAGGTAATTAAGTCGCCACTCTTTCTCTTTGATTATGTGTGTGATATTATATGAAGATTTTTCTTATTTGAGCTATTGCAAAAGTGAAAGAAAAATAAAATTATTTTAAAACATTATTGGTTAAACTACCATCGTGGATTAAATGTCCAAGTAAAAACAAAATTCTTTGTCGATAATAAATCCAATTGCTTCTTGAAATTTAAATGCAATCAATATTGTTAAGCCAACTATAGAAAGAGGACTTGAAAGGTGTTTTATACACCAACATGGAAAATTTGGTCGCATGTGATTCATTCATAATTGTTCTTACAACAAATCCTTTTCATTAGTTCAGTACTCATAGCCTTTTAATATATTTTGAAATTTTCAATTTATGCAAAGAACGTCTGTAAGAAATTTAAGTGCTAAATCGAGGCTGGTAAAGTTATTTGCGTGCCTTTTTCTGATGAACAAATTTTTTTTTCTTATTTTCTCAGTGATTTAAAAACTTTTTTACTTCTCGCAGGAACAAGAGCTGGAGAAGCAGAAACTGCTGTTCCACCAGGCACGGCTGGCCAACAGGGGCGTGGCAGAGATGGTCCTCCTCCACATCTCCGCAGCCAAGGGCCAGCAGACCGAGAGCGTCATGAAGACCTTGCTCCTCGGCATCTCCATCCTCCGTGGCGGCAACATCGACGTGCAGGCCGTGNTGCAGGCCGTGAGTCAGCACCCTCAGTTACGTCAGGGAGGCTAGTAATATCTTGAGTTACATCAGGAAGCGAGCAACATCCTGGTGTTAAGTGAGGAAGGCTAAACGCATCTTGACTTTTACGTTCAGGCTGTGAATGAATATTCTGGTTTACTTCAGAGAGGCTAGAAACATCCAGGTGTTACGTCAGGAAGGCTAGCAACATGTGCATGGGTTACGTCAGGGCTGCTAGCCACATTCTGATGTTACGTCAGGGAGGCTCCTAACATTTTACATTACATCAGGGAGGCTAGCAACATTCTGGGTACGTCAAGGACCCTAAAAGCATCTTGAGTCAAAGCCTGGAGCAACGTGTCAAAATTTCAGATTTGGCCAATTCTGAACAGTCACTGATTAATTTAATGTGACCTTTTTTCGGGAGGTTTAAAAATTGGTCTATTGATCTTATTTTTACAAACTAACGTTAATTATATAGAGCCACTGATCTTTAATCAGATATATAACGCTGGAGGTGCATTCAGTCCAAACAAGCACCGTTGCACCACTGTATCTATAATGTGTTCTTGACTATACTTTCATACTCGAGGCTTGTATGAGCTTGTGTTTAACGAGTCAATGACGCCGCGGACCAATGCAAGGCAGAAATGCAAACAAAAAGTCTTTCAAACAGGATTCAAATTATTTGTGTATGAACCATTCTATATTGTATCCTGACGGTTTCGTATAGCACTTAGAAGCAAACTCTTTTTTAAATGACTCTAAATTTATGTGATAACTCATTGCAGGCGATGCTGAACTACTTGAAGGAGAAAAAAGACGCGTCGTTCTTCCTCTCCATCTCAGGTCTGATGAGCTCGTGCTCCGTGCTCGACCTCGACGCATTCGAGCGCAACACCAAAGCTGAAGGTGCGGAATGATACCTACTGACTTTTTCGTGATCTACCGCCTCCAAATACCTACGTTTACTGTGACTGAGCGCTGATCGGTTATCAATTAGGAATAATATATTTATACTTGGCTTCAAAACTGTTGCGATGTTCATGAAAATGTACTATGGGCGCAATTTGCAACGGGGGCCAAGATAGGTGAACGTGAAGCTTGGCCGCGAGCGGTCGTACATGAACTCGTGCGTGGCCTACTCGGGCTTGGTTGCGCCAACTGAACTGCAATTAATTTATCCGCTCTTGTTTTGCGTGGAGAAATTTGGTTGCGCCTACTGAACTGCAGTGACCGTAGAGCTTCTTTTGCGTGGAGAAATTCTAAAATATATGAACCATCCTGTGTGTGGCTTCACCTCCACCAGGCCTGGGCGTGGGAGCGGACGGAGCAGCGGGTGAGAAGAACATGCACGACGCTGAGTTCACCTGCGCCCTGTTCCGCTTCATCCAGCTCACCTGCGAAGGACACAACCTTGGTTAGATGTTCACATGTCCTTGATGATTACACTTCGAATAATGTCCCTTTAATTAAAATAATTGTTCATCTAGTTTCAACAGAGAAGCAGGTAAAATCATCAGTATTAATTTCTACATGAAAATTCTCATTTTGAACTATCTCGTTTTTTCTTTCCATCACAAAATCTTTTTTTATCTATACTGTGTCGTATTTTAACATCGTTTTTGCTACTCAAATTACAATCGAACATATCCGACTGTTGTACAGTTATGCTGAGTTCAATAATATTTTATGATGCTTCATCCGTTTTACCCTCGTCGAACTGCGTAGATATGAATGTAAAATATCACATTCGTGTAGTCTGACGAAGGTTAAGTTCAAACATGGTTGAACTAGTATAAGGTTGACCCAGGAGAAGCTCATTTTTGCGGATGTAGTTCGTTGTTCGCCTGTGAACTCACTGATCTCAGTGTCGTCACGTGCATTAATCGAACCATTCACTGAATTGCGATCAAACCAGTCAACCAATCCGTCATGCGAATGACGGGTTTGTTTACTTTTCTCGATCTTAGTGACGTAACAAGAAAGCTGAACTGAAAGACGGAAATCCTCGTGGGACAACCTTATATAGTTCAACCATGAAGTTCAAATATGTTGTGTGCAGACTGGCAGAACTACCTGAGGACGCAGGCCGGTAACACCACCACAGTCAACGTCATTAACTGCACGGTAGACTACTTGCTACGACTGCAGGAAAGCATCATGGACTTCTACTGGCACTACTCCTCCAAAGAGATCATCGATCCTGCTGGCAAAGCTAACTTCTTCAAAGCCATCGAAGTTGCTAGCCAGGTGATGTATTGTGGCCTTTGGTTAACCCGTTTCATGCTTTTGCGTTCCTTTGATAATTTTCATAAAAATGTATATTACGGTATTGAGTGACCGTAACCGACACAAACACATAATGTTATAACAATATGCTTTAATGTTGAATTTTTTTGCCTGTCATTTGCACAGGTTTTCAACACGCTGACTGAGGTGATACAGGGACCGTGTGTAGGCAACCAGCAGACCCTCGCTCACTCGCGCCTCTGGGACGCGGTTGGTGGCTTCCTGTTCCTCTTCGCCCACATGCAGGATAAGCTCAGCAAGCACACCTGCCAAGTGGACCTCCTGCAGGAGCTGCTTAACCTGCAAAAGGACATGGTCATCATGATGCTCTCCATGCTCGAGGGTGAGTCATATCTCTATAGGAAACATGGTCATTAGGAAGTACGTGTTCATTATGGTGCTCTCCATTATGGAGGGTGAGTTGAAAACATTTTCATTAAAAGTGATGTGGTCATTATGATGCTCTCCATGCTCGAGGGTGACTCTTCTCTTATCCCATACTTCGTGTATTATATTGCTTATGTTTGTTAATTATTGCCTTTATTGAGTTGGTCATCCTGACACACTTTGGGCCTGGTAGAAGGGCGAATCAGTGCTAAGTCCGATCTCTGTTCGTGCTGTGGGCAAGAAATTTTGTCATAAATTATACAACATAACCCGTTCGTGTTTTCTGAGTGCATTTGACTGAGTATCCAGTTTTGACGGAATGTTCACGTCCATTACGTTATGTGTTACAGGCAACGTGGTGAACGGCACCATCGGCAAACAGATGGTGGACACTCTCGTTGAAAATCAGTCTAACGTTGAGGTGAGCTTCAATTAAATGAATTAAGTTATTAGTATATTCATGCAAAACTATCTATGTAATTAGATAGATAAATCAGGCATGTAATTTCCAGGTCTTGAGCTCGCAGCGGGATCTATTTATTTTTCTGTTGTTATTAGTCCTAAAGCAGTTCCATAACTCACAATTTTGCTTATCGGTTGCTTATATGCACCTACTGTTCATTTAATAGACAAGGTAACGTAGCCCATTTACACTAGCCTGACTCTGATGGCAGCCGCGCTGCTGTCATGTCGTCCTTATTATCACTAATAATTTGAAAAATTATCACTAAGAATTTTAAAGTTTAGAAGACGCCAATTAAGCATATTCTCATCGAAAACATGGTGTCGATGAAGATATGGTGAATTTTTACGATGAAGATATGGTGAATTTTTTGATGAAGATATGTCGAATTTTTTCGATGAAGATATGGTGAATTTTTCAATGAAAATAAGGTGATTTTCTTACCAAATTTGTGACTTAAGCAGTCTAATCGAAAGCCTGAGTAAATTTATCACTGATTTCGTGATATTTTCTTCACAATCGGACAGCTGATTCTGCGCTACTTCGACATGTTCCTGAAATTGAAAGATTTGACGAACTCCGTGACCTTCATGGTGAGCCATACACGACGGCAAGATCGACTACGTGGAGTTCACGGAGCGCTTCCATAACCCAGCCAAGGATATTGGCTTCAACCTCGCCGTGCTGCTCACCAACTTATCCGAGCACATGCCCAACGACCCCCGCCTCACCAAGTTCCTAGAGGTGAGTAGCGTTTACTGCGCGCATAGAATCTTTTAGAAGTAGCTCTTGATTACTTTAGTTCAATGGCGCACTCTAAGTCACTGGTGCTCTAGCTCACTGGTGCACTAGCTCACTGCTTGGGGTGCTATCGTTTACTGGTGCTCTAGTTCGCAGGTGTTCTAGCTCGCTGGTGCTCTAGTTCACTGGTGCTCTAGTTTACTGGTGCTTTAGTTTACTGGTGCTTTAATTCACTGGTGCTCTACTTCACTTGTGCTTGTGCTCATGGGTGCTCAAGCTCATTGGTGCTCTCATTTACTGGTGCTCTAATTCGCTGGTGCTCTAGTTCGCCGGTGCTCTTGCTCACTGGTGCTCTAGCTTTATGACATCACAAGAATATTTATGTAATGTCTCTCCGCGTCAGACTGCAGGTTCTGTCCTCAACTACTTCGAGAATTTCTTGGGCCGCATCGAAATCATGGGCGGCTGCAAGCGTATCGAACGCGTCTACTTCGAGATCAAGGAAGATAACATCGAGCAGTGGGAGAAGCCGCAGATCAAGGAGTCGAAACGCGCCTTCTTCTACTCCATCGTCACCGAAGGCGACAAGGAAAAGCTCGAGGCGTTCGTGAATTTCTGCGAGGACGCCATTTTTGAGATGCAGCACGCGGCCGCCTTGGTGCAGGAGGAAGATGATGGCATGGCCAAGAAATGCCACAGCGACGCCATGCAATATCTCAACGACGACGAACAGGAGAAGTTAGTACACTAATCTTAATGTGTTTTTTTTTAATTTTGAAGATGCCAATACAAATTCTCCAACTATTGTGCGCTGAAAGATTTTTTGCGACATGAAAATTATTTTCTCTTATTATTTATATTCTGTATTGAAGTCTACGTTATTTGAATAGGCATTATTGTGATATGACATTTATTTAGTTTCAATTCTTGTTTATTTTAAAATTAAGTTAGAGTTCTCTTTGAACGAGGTTGATGGAGGAAGTGATTCGTGCCAGGATCAGGGGGTAAATTAATATTTAGTTTCTGTGCTGGGACAAGAACAAGTTGACAGTATGATCAGATAAAATAGTTATCGTGGGTATTGTGAACAATAAATTGTGAACAATATAATATAAGCACAAGACAACATACGAAGACATGACAAACTAATAGCTTATAGCGCTCTTCGAATCATTTGAGGAACTGTGTAAACTTGAAGATACTATGTGACGAAACGAGAAACGAAAGAAGAAACGAGATGAAGAAGTACCAAATCTAAACTGTATATGGTCGCAAGACTAGAAATTTTCTGGCTTATAAACACAAATTTGCTCCAGACTACACCTCCGCTATAACCGTATTCAGGGATGACATTTCTTGTTAACGAGAGACCTCAACATTAGGATTGGAGTTGAAAACAGCTTGAGCTAGTGTATTCTCACCTTAACCCATCTTAAAAATCTGATAATTTTTCCAACTGAACAATTGTAGTGAGTGTAGGTACGTTTACCCATGAAGTCCGACAAGGGCAAACTGATTTAGTTAGAACAATTAATCCCCACACTGACTGAAGGCTAAGCCTCTCATCGCCCTCGACACGTATAAATATCCCTCAAGATCGCCCACAACGCTTGTTAATGTCTGTCAGGACGGGCATGGAACAAATCGTGACGTATTTACATCCCTCAGGACGGGCATGGAGCTGATCAAGTTTCAACTGCGTCGTGGTCGTGATGCCCTCAAGGATGGCCTGTCTCTGCTGTCGCCTGCCAACGTCAGGAGGAAGGTGGCCGAGCTGAAGCAGCTGCCGCCCAGCGAGCTCTGCATGGGCTTCGTAAAGATGCTGCTGTACGCCGTGTATTATTGCGTTCTTTTCGGCGTACACTTCGTCAAGAAGTTCTGGGGCGGCATCATGACGCTCATGAGAGGACCTCCGCAAGAGAAGGTAGTAAAATTAAGCAATGAATAGGAAAGTAAATAGAAATGGGTATAGAAAATAATGCTTATAGATGATGATAATCATGTAGGAACATAAATAAACGATTTTTTTCAGCAACCAGAGCTATAAGAATGTCATGTGCAGAAGGCTAAAGCTAAATATCGAACTTTCTGTTTCTTAGGTTTGAGCTAAACGTTGAGCTACACAGATAGTCTGGAGTTAGAACTAAATTATTATGCTATTATGCTGTCCGTTAGCTCCAATGTTAAAATTACATAATGCTAAAACAAGGTTGCTTCTACTTCCTTATTCTTAATTTTTTAGGTATTTTCCTCATTTTTATTTTTTACCTGCAAACCCGAACAATTATTAACGGAGGTTGCTTTGAATTAAGGTAAAATTCCGAGGCATCATATAAAATAAAATGGAAATTTTCACTGAATATGAACTTAATATACCCGCATGGCGTGATGTGCACTTGAAAAAAAAATTACTTTGGCATACTCTCAGACTTCGAACGATTTAAGATGCAAAGAAAATCTGTATTCGAGGTCCTGATTCTTTATTCAGCTATTCTAGAGCTGCAGATCGAGTGATGCACAGTAAAGATGTGAAGTAAACTGGTTTTGATCAAATTACTGTAATTGCTACTTAACTATATTATCTTTATATGTTTAAAATACGTTACCTTTATGTAGTTTTGGAATCGCCGTGATGATTGTATTCATTAAGTTTTTATTCTAATAAATAATGCGCGCGGATGTTGGTGCGCAGGTCGTGGAGAAGGAGCAGAAGAGCGGCCCGTTGGTGCCCATCTCCCTGCCTGTCGCAGACGAGCCTCAGCCCAGCGATGTCCTGCCTGAACTAAAACCGCCCATTGAAGACAATAATCAGTGAGTCGAGACCTCCTGCAAGTAAAATCAGTGATTCGGGACCTCCTGTAAATAAAATCAGTGAGTCGAGACCTGCTGCAAATAAAATCAGTGAGTCGAGACCTTCTGCAAGTAAAATCAGTGAGTCGAGACCTCCTGCAAATAAAATCCTTGAGTCGGGGCCTCCTGCAAATAAAATCAGTGAGTCGAGATCTCTTGCAAGTAAAATCCTTGAGTCGGGGCCTCCTACAAATAAAATCCTTGAGTCGGGGCCTCCTGCAAATAAAATCAGTGAGTCCAGACCTCCTACAAACAAATTTCTTTATCGACTGCTTTGTTTCTATAAAATTTAATCTATATATGCACTTTATTTAATATATAGTTTGCACTTTATAGTAGCTTAATTTAGGTGAACTCATTGAACACTTCATTATTCTTTTCTGAATTTGGTGTAACCATTGAGCTCGGCGAGCCATTATCAAACAATTCTTGTATTGCCAAACCAACGGACTTCGACGATACCATCGACGATCTTCGGGCGAGTCCTGATCAGCTTTACAAATGTCAACTCGTAAGCCTGTATTTATGTATTACCAGTTCGTTCTGTCTAGTCACAACCAATTAATTCGCTAGACTCGCCCTGACCGAAGCCTAACCGTCACTTTACGATCGCCGCTGTGCCAGCCATCATAATTATTTACTGTCTTAATTATTATTCTTGTTCATAACATCTCCTTAACTCGACAGACTGGCCCTGACCGAGGCGCCCTTCCCGAAGGCTGGGGACGCTGAAGGCAGCGTGGGTCCCAGGAAGGACAAGAAGGCCGTGCTCAGCGAGCTGCTCGAGTCCGACGTCGTCGTGTCGCCTGAAGAAGCTCTTGCTGCTGTCATGTGAGACCATGCCTGATTGCATTGTCTTCGCTCCAACATCTTCATTTTTTTTTATTTTTGATCCATTTTTAATATTTGTTTAATATTAATATTTTTAGCGCATTTTCTCATTTATGAAAAAAATGCACTTTTGTGCTCGCCATGTCCGTCTGTCCGTCCGTACAAATAAAATCAGTGAGTCGAGACCTCCTGCAAATAAAATCAGTGCTTCGTTCGTATCAAATCAAATGTATATTAATGCGGATCAATTCTTAGGCTTATTTTTTTAGCTCATTAAACATTTCATCATTCTTTTCTGGATTTGGTGGAGCCATTGAGCTCAGTGAGCCATTATCAAAAGATTCTTGTAATGCCGTATTCTATGAATCCTGCCCATACTTTACCCATAACCCGTACTGCACCCTTACTCATAGGTTTATTTCTTCGTTAGTAGTCAAACCAACGGACTTAGCATATAGATACCATCGACGATCTTCGGTCGAGCCCTGATCAGCTCTGCAAATGTTAACTCGTAAGCCTATATTTATTTATTACAAGTTCGGCAGCAACAAAGGTTGTGTTTAGCCACAAAATCAACTCGCCCTGACCGAAGCCTAACCGTCACTTTACGATCGCCGCTGTGCCAGCCATCATAATTATTTACTGTCTTAATTATTATTCTTGTTCATAACATCTCCTTAACTCGACAGACTGGCCCTGACCGAGGCGCCCTTCCCGAAGGCTGGGGACGCTGAAGGCAGCGTGGGTCCCAGGAAGGACAAGAAGGCCGTGCTCAGCGAGCTGCTCGAGTCCGACGTCGTCGTGTCGCCTGAAGAAGCTCTTGCTGCTGTCATGTGAGACCATGCCTGATTGCATTGTCTTCGCTCCAACATCTTCATTTTTTTTTATTTTTGATCCATTTTTAATATTTGTTTAATATTAATATTTTTAGCGCATTTTCTCATTTATGAAAAAAATGCACTTTTGTGCTCGCCATGTCCGTCTGTCCGTCCGTGACTTCACGTTTTCGTCGACGAGAAAATGCGCTCTCTGTCACTCACTGCAGTGAGTACTGAGTTGTATTTTTTAATGTTTTGTTCAATAATGTTTTTAATATGATGTTGTTTGTTTGTTATTTGATTTTAATATTTTTCTGAAAATTTTTAGTTTAACTTTTATTGACATGAGAGAGCTGAAAGGTCCTAGAAAAACTATGGAATTGTAGCTGAAATGTTTTCGTAGAAAATCATTATAATTAGAAAAATCTTCCAAACCCGAACAATTTCTTCGAAGCAAAATTCTTTGACAATCATCATTTGTGATGTTAAGTGAATGTTGCTGCGTGGACCACGTTTTTATAAATATTTAAATATTTCTCGTCGTAAGGGGGTTTCATTATCAGTGCAATAGATAATATCATACGGGAGTTACATCAGCAAGTGTAGTGGTTATCATTATACGGTTGTCGCATCAACTGATATAATTCCTAGTCCAAACGTCCATTCCTAATGTGTTTTTGTCAAGATTCTTCTTTATACAAAGCCAGAGCAGATTCACCACTCAACCCCTTATTTATGCAAGAAAGTAAAAAAATATTTTTAAATCGCGAGAAACATGTTTCTGGTGCCAGGGCTGCCGAGAAGAAGGAAGCCGAGGCCGCTCAGGTCGCCGCCGAAGAGTCTAAAGCGACGCAAGAGCAAGCAACCGCCGCCGAACCCCCGCCAGTCTCTCAGGTCTCATATTGACGAAGTATATTGTAAACCAAATTTAATAGCAATAGATATTTATTGCGTGTCGACTGAATCGTCGACGACAGTGTTAAAATTTACTGGGTTTTCGTATTACAAAGTTGGCACCACATGAGTCATGGACCAATTTTATGCGGTTAATCTGTTTTATTTAGGAAAATCATTCTTCAAAAATGCTTTTTCACTGTTATTAGGAACTAAACTAACTCAACACGAGTGACAAGTCTCGTATGATTTTTTGCGTTCTCTTCGATAACCGGGCATTGATTTTCATGTTTTATTTACACGCCGCAATTGGACCACACCAGTCACTTCCCTCAGCCGTGCCCTGTAATCCTCCCCTCATGCCCCCTGAACTGATTGATTCAACCTCTGCCGCCTCCTTACCTTACACTCCTCAACTCTCCTCCCAAGCCACGATTTCAGCGAGCAGCGCAGAGGCTTACCCTACTTCCTCTCTGGGATTGTCTGTCTCTGTCCCCTCTGTCGACCCTCTTATGCCATCAAGCCTACCCACCACCTCGCTCATCCCGTCGGTCCCTTCCGTGCCATCGTCAAACGTCCAACCCGCATATTCCATCCCCTTGCATGTTTCTTCATCATCATCATCATTTAACGCTTCTTCCACTCCACCCATCCTCGTGGTTTCTTCTTCGTCATCTAACGCTCCTTCTTCTTCGCCCATACTTGTCGTTTCCACTTCTCCGTCATCAGAAATTCCATCAACATCGCCCATCCTCGAGGTTCCTTCGTCCCTATCAGTTGACGTCCCGCTTTCCCAACAAAGCGTTCCCCTTGACAAGCCCCCTTCGCGCCCTTCCCCATTACCGTCTCTCCACACAGCTTCCCCTTTTTTGTCCCCACCCTCCGATGTGCCTATCCCCACTACCCCAACCATCCATGCCTTCATGCCATCCACGTCTCCTCCTCCATTACTCCTGCTTGCTGCGGCTTGTCTATCAGCCGCTGATAAAAACAAAAACAAACAACAACGAAAACGAAAAGATTGTAAAAGAAAATCTATTTTCTCCTCATCTGCTTTACACGTCATGGTGAAGGAGTTCAGAGTGAGTAACTGCACCAATCTAATTATTTACTTTACGGTGACGCCTTTAAAGTTTTACACGATAATATCAAATTTGCTGGGATCAACTGACAAACTGGGATGGTACGTCAATTTGACATTTGATCTAAGGTTTGCTCTGTCAACTATAACATTCCAACTGGCGGTTGGTACACCAACTTGACAGTTTAACTATGGGTGTCTACGTCAACTTGACAGTTGATCTTGTTAGTGCGTCAACTTGACAGTTAAACTGGTTGTCGCCAGGTTGACTTCAGTGACTACATGCGTCGGGTCATGAGCTTCATGGCACGGAACTTCTACAACCTCAAGTACATGGCGCTTGTGCTGGCATTCTGCATCAACTTCTTGCTTCTTTTCTACAAGGTACGTCACATTCATTTAGTAATAAGCATGGCATCTATCGGATGAAAAAGCCAAAAAGGGTATAGTGGAGTTATTTCTTATTGAAAAAATTGTATTCATTTTTATTTTCTAGACTTCCCGTTTTGATTGCTACCAAGGCAGCGCCCATGCAGCGTTGCTTGGGACTGCTACCTCCGAAACGCTTAACAAGGCTGAATAGTTAAACACTGCCAAACTTATTGATTCTTTTCACATTCACTGATATAGAAGAGGATCGTTCTGTATATATATATTGTATGTATGTAAAAGGGATCGTTCTGTACATATTGGTTCTGTATATAAAGATGGAAAAGGCTTGCTCATCTCTCACTGTGCCTGCGTTTCGCCACTGATATGCCGCACCTAAACCTACTTATATCTAATTCCTTTGAGTATTTTTAATGGCATATGTTTAGTCTCGAATATTATCCTTCTGAAATCTGAGAAACGAAAAAGATAAAGATCTGAAGGCTGCATCTGAAAACCTCAGTGATAATTTTCTTCGTCATTTCATTGGCAATTTTCTCTTTAATTTTCCTTCTAAGCATTTTCTATTACATATTAAATAATTTTCTTCTCCAATTTCAGGCTTCTGAAATCGGTGAAACTGAAGAAGGAGAGGACCTGACGGCTGCGACGGAGAGCCTGCTTGGTCTCGCTGACGACGGCCTCCTGGACGAGGTCCTGGGCGACGCTGGCGACGAGGACGCCACGGCGAACCTGACGCTGGACGAGGCGGAGGAACCTGCCGAGGAGGAGGAGGACGTGAGTCACGTCGTGCATATGTAATGTTAATATTAGCCCCTTTGTCTACAGGTATATTATTGGTAGTGTATGCTATTCTTACCTGAAGGTTTGGTAGTGAGAAGCC
>NW_025940026.1:0-309 GCF_000764305.2 Hyalella azteca
ATTAACGTAAATATTGATGTACAGCGATGGCAGTGGTACCATTGGAAAGAGCAGAATTCCAGCTTTCAGATGAGCACAAAAACCGAAAAACGCCAAAATAGAAGATGTTGGGTAGCAGGTCCCCTTAATAAGAAATGCCTTTGGACAGGAGGTCAGTGATGTTCTGCAAGGGGAATGGCTTCCGGCTTGCCCAGCAGCTACTGATCGAGGCCTCTCTGTACCGGGGATAGTCACTAAAACCAGCAACTTGAGTGCCCCACAACTCAAGAAATCAGCAGACTCTGGACTCCCAGGAAGATCAGAGCTTCC
>NW_025940027.1:0-690 GCF_000764305.2 Hyalella azteca
GTTCGAACGAGTTCACAACATGTGACGCTACCGTCACACTTATTCATCACTGAATTATGTTTCGAAAGTGAAAAAACAATCTGAATTACTTTTCATATCACGAGCAGTCTTTGTGTTGTATGTACTGGCAGTAGCGGCGCGCCTAACTCAATCGAACGTTGTTCGAACGAGTTCACAACATGTGACGGGCGAGCAGGAGGAATTTCCGACACAGCGCGATCCTGACCTCAGGGTAATTTGCCAGGTGTGTTCACACCTCATAACATATTATTTGCGAGTAAATAGGAGGAGTAGGATGAGGGGCAAGGCCCTTAGATTAGACGACAATGTAGACAATGTCTGTTTTGACGTCTGAGTTGTTGTTAATGATGATGTTGTTGTTGTTAACGATGTTGTTGTTGTTAATGATGTTGTTGTTGTTAATGATGATGTTGTTGTTAATGATGTTGTTGTTGTTGTTAATGATGATGTTGTTGTTGTTAGGGTCTTTATAGCTGCTGGTGGAGGCGATATTAATGTTGTTGCCGCTACCAGCAACAACATTATATAATTGTTATTGCCTTTGTTATATTAAAGGCTCTTTATTGCACACTTGCGTCACACTTGCGGCTAGACTTTAAAGAATTATTGGCTGAAATTCATAAAGTAACAACATTTGGCAAATTTTTCCAAAAGTCGTAACAAAAGTAA
>NW_025940028.1:0-19978 GCF_000764305.2 Hyalella azteca
TCGCATCAAACGATTCTTCTTTCTTGCAGTTCTTCATTGAATTTATAGCTTCCTTCAAATTCTGTCGTTGTTTCTCAAGGTTCTTCTTGCGAAGTTTAAATTCCCTTTCGAAGGCCCGAATCTTGCGCATCAACTGCAAAGCTGAGTCGCAGTCCCGCACAGCTTCATCTATGTTTTTTTATTACTTCTTCGCCATTTACGAAGAAATTCGACTTTTGGAGGTCACTGCTAAACTCTCCCTCCAAAAGATCCGCTGGCAGGATGGTGCAGTGGTTTCGATGAGACTTCAAACATTTCTTACAGATAGCTTGCAAGCAGCTGGAGCACCAAAACTCATGTTGCACTCGATGTGAGGGGCACACGCCATCTTGATTTTCACCAACAGCAGTCTTCCAAATATCTGCATCATTAGGGATGAGCATATAACAGACAGGAAATCGGGCAGATTCCCCATCCCAAGGTTCTCTGCAGGATGGACATTGAGGCAAGGTGTCCGCGTTCTCTTCGGTTCTCCGCAATTCATTATTTTCCTCAACTTGGTGGAGGCAGGGACCACAGAAAACATGACCACGTGGAAGGGATATAGGCCTGTGATCAGAGTCGTTATAAGTCTCGTTGCAAACACTGCATTCCAGATATTTCATCTCTTCCATGTCTTGAAAATGCACAAGTTTTCCATGAAAATCTTTGTACAAAGTTGGAAAAAAATAATTATCTATCCCGAGCTTATCCTTATTTCGAAATCTGCTGATGGATTAAAATCGACGAGACGATCAATCGACGAGCACGCACGATCAATCGGAAACTATAACCAATTCAGTGACTTATTTCTTACTTTAAAGTAACAAAACAGGGGCAAATTTATGAAACACTATCTAGGAAATCCGCGCTCAGATGCGTAGTAACGAAAATCCTGAGTTTTCTTACCTCTGTTTGAATTTCAAATGATCTGCAGTTATTGCAGTACATGTGTAACCGGAAACACCGCCGCGAAGTCGAAATAGTTACGGGTAGCGTGCCGACTTGACGGTGACTTGCGTATTGGTTTTAACACATGGGCTGATGAGTCGCTCTTTGGTCCGGCTCTAAATTCCCTTGCGTTCGAGAGGAGAGGAATGAGCACGAGGAACTTTTCGTAATATATTGGTTATTTTCGCGCGATACACAATTCCACTGTATAAGGCACACGATTTATTAGGTCCAAAAGCTCCGGGAAACAGGGTCTCAGACTCAGGGATACAACGTCGAGGAATCCTAATAGACTACTGAGGACCACAAAAGCGGACAGCAAGGGTACAGGTACGAGCTGCACCACAAACTGACAACCACACAGGAATGGACAGCTAGGCACGGGTACGAGCCGCACCACAAAACTGACGACCGGACAGCTACGGAGAGCACGGGTACAGGTACGAGCTGCACCACGATGCCGACAACCAACGCAATGATCAGGGGTCCGAGCCCCAATGCACTGCCAAGAACACAGAACCGGGGTAGCAGTTACGCCTCAAAACACGACTGTTGAAGGGTACGAGCCCCCAATAAGCCGCTGACAATTTCCTCGAGCGAAAAGATTATTAGCCTCTACGACACGAGGGTGCGAATGGAACGGCTGTTAACCGCCCCACACAGCCAAAATCCGGAATTATCCAAGAACTCCACCTGCGCCGTTATTCTTCCGTTAGAGGAACTCATTAAGAGTTATTCCCAGAACTGCGATGGAGTTTTTTTATAGAAGCTAAAATTTATCTGCCTTCTTTCGAGTCGAAACCGTGGCATCCCAACCCCGCACCACTAAGCACACACAACTTCTCCGCGAGGGGTAACTCAGCCAAAATGTGCTTACCTCAACATCCCATTTACAATGTACAAAACAGACCGTAAACACTTTCTCTAAGGACAAAAAATAGATAATATAATACATACAATACAATAAAGTCATCATATTTTTAATCATTTGGCAAACTAATCACAGTTAAAAGTCAAATAATCCTAAACTAATTCCCGAATCACCGACATGTGGAACAGCCTCCCCGATGACATCGTTGGAGCTCCAAGTATGAACGCGTTCAAGAACAGACTAGATAAAGCTATGGAAAAATATATGTTCAGATTTGAAATGCCTAGCTCCTTATCGAACCCGGTGGAAGTCGAGTAGCTACTTCAAACTATCGTCAGTCATGAAAAGATCCGGTCAAATGACACGATTTTAGATCTTCTGTGAACAAGGCACGAAAAGAAAAAGAATCGGCGACAGGCCACATCAGGCCTACAATGCAGCGCCGAGATCACTATGTTATGTTATGACTACGACATCCCGATAGACCGCCATGACTGAGAGTGGAAAGCGATATTAGGAGAGCGCATGGAGAATAAGGTAGAGGTATAGGTTGGCAAGAATGGAGGCCGTAAGGGTGTAAAAAACGAGCAGTAATAAAATAGTGATAAGAATAATAATAAAAAAGAAAACAATTATTATGGCCAACGAGATCCCAATACCTAATGTGAACTTCAAACTACAGAGCAATAAAAGGGACACAACAATAATAGACCGAATAACTCCCCTCTTGAACCTTACTTTTCTTATTTCGACCTACCCTTAACACGAACTTACCCACCCTTCTAGCTTCTGCACCAATGTTGATCCTACCTGAACCTCCTTCCCTCTCTTCCTACCTACGCGACACCAATGGATGTGTGACGCGTTAGGACCCAACTCTTGAGCTAGCCGACATGAGGACCTGACTCTTGAAAGCCTTTCAGGGTCACCACGCCTAAAATCCAAAATCTAAATAAAAATAACCTCATATTGATGATGATGTGCCCAGGTACTTGAAGTACAATTCGGTAATGTATGTAATGACGACAGCATGTATCAGTTATTAACTCTGATCATACAATATTTGAATTTAATTTCGGTAGAGGTAGGTTACAATTACATAACCATAGTTAAAAAGAACAGTTCAAAGTTAGGTAACATTTTACTTTATTAAGTAAAATGACTGAGTTATTTTAGGTTCGTATAATAGTCCAAATGATATAACACAGGAAATAAAAGAGTGGTAACTCTAAACTAGTAATTATTTAGGGTAAGGCACGGTGGAGTACTAATACAGGAATAGATAAGGTAGCTAGAGCGACACGATCGCGAGTGAAGCAGGCGAGTGTTAGAGCTGGCTTAACGTATAAGTGGACGCTTATATAGACTATGAAATATATATTTCCTTTAAACATATCACTGGATTAATTCAATGTTGACATTAAAAATCGAATTATATATAATTCTTTTTAATTTGATCTATAATAATTAAAATCGAGATTTTTTTTATTATAGAGGTTGGACTGCGGCTGACTCATGGGATACTTGGGGCATTTATATTCACTCGCTAAAATGACGTCACGGAAGGTGACGCGAGTGATGCTACGGAAGTCATGGGTAGTGACGTATAACTTAACGATATATCATTACTGTACAATTTATCCTGAACAAGGCGGTAATTGAGAAAATAAGCACCAGGAATTTTTAATGTCATGCTTAAACCAAATTCTTGAGACATAACCACGGACTTGACAAGCATGTCATGAAGAGGTGCCTGCTCCATGACAGAAAATTCAATGCCACAACACCATGAAATAGGATGAATAAAGGCTACCTGACCATTTATATTTAACACTTCATCAGATACTAGAAACTTTAAAATTGGTTTAGCTATATACAACAGAACAGAGTAACAAGAACAAGAGTTTTCTCACAAAAATTGCCAAAAATGGGTAAATTTCCAATTAGCCTATTCCATAGTGGCAAAGCAGAGAGTTTTTTAGACTCTCCCTCAAGTTCATTTTTGAGTCCTATAAGTAGACCAGTAAAGTATCCTGGATACCAGCATTATCATACTTAAGAAATTGGTTTAAATCTTGAGTAAATGGGGAAATTAAAAATGAACTGATTCTAAAAAAGCTCTGGTTTGCCACTATGGCCTATTATATAATATAAAGACAGAAATGAATTTATAGCTTTTCAGTTTTTGAGTTTCAATTGGACTCGGAGTCTCTGATTGTTTTTATATTATGTTTTTTCTCTTTTTAAATGCAGAATTTTCATTATCATTATACTAGAAAAAATTTTCTTGTAGCCTCACCTACGTTTTAGTTGTACCACACGACTGTCATGACACACGTCACACGGTCACCTAAGGGCAGCCCTTAGGTGACGCATAGTGGCAATTATATATTAGCCTTAGCCTGAGGGCTGAGGCTAATATATGGAGCAACCAGGAGCAGTGGTGGTGCAAGGCCATCACTAAGCATCAGCTGCACCTGGTTAGGTATGTTCAGATAAATGATAAATCAAGTTCAGAAGTGGCATCAGATTTAAAATTTATTATCTTAGTTTAGGTACAATAAATGATCTCACGCACATTGTCCGTCAAATCGGCACATACAATTACAAAGTTTAGAACTTCTCTAAGTAGACAATGAGCAACTCCTATGTTTCAACTTCGAAACCAGCGCGGCGCGCAACTTCCTTAAACAAAGTTTCAGCACCCTTTGCTACTCTTGTGACTATTTCACAAGCATGTAACAAAGAGACGCAGTAAATTCAAGGTCAGTAATTGTAACACTGGAAGCACGGTGATGTCACGGTTGTTTCACGTGTGACAGAGATAGAGGGAAACTGTGGAGCATTTAATGATGGAGTGTGATGCATATGAAAGGGGAAGACTGTAAATGAGAGTGAAACTGAGTGAGATGGTGTGATGTACGAGAGTCATGACTGCTGCCATGAGTAGTAGTAGTAGTAGGTTTCTAGCGCTTCAGAAAATTTTGATCTATTTCGCGCCAATGGTTAAACTCTCATTTACACAGCGTCGTCGTTCTCGAGTGTTACAGACGTGTAATTCTGTCCACTCTGACGATAATGGAGGTTAAAGTTAGTTTTATAATATAAATAATAATATTGCAGTAAGGCATTGGGCGGTGTTACATAAGGTATCTGTGGGTGAGGCGTATGTGGCCGATCCTTAGTCTACACAGAGCCACTTCCATTCGACGCGATTTCTGGTAGGACGAGTTCCAGGTTCGTACGGTGTCTTTCAGAGCTCGCAACTTATTTCTCTCAACATTCTTCTATTGATTTTGCCACACCCTACGGATGCCTGCTCTGAATATGGGGGTAATAGTCACGGCTTGCGACTTCTTCATTGAAAAGCGCCAAGTTTGACGTTACCGCGCTGATTGCCGTCTCGTCCACCCTCTCGTTCCCACACACCCCTACGTGGCTCGGCATCCAGGTGACGCGCACCGTAATTCCCGCCGTCGCCATCTCTGTCAGCCTCGCCAGGATATCTATAATGATGGGGTGCTTGCTATTGTACATTCTCAATGCTTGTACTACGCTTTTAGAGTCAATGAATAAGGTAAAATTATCCCCTGGTAGATCCTCCCCAAGGGTCAGGGCGCTAAGCCCTCCGAGGAGTTCTGCGGTAAAGATCGATGAGTTAGGATTGAGTTTCCTTGATATCGTTGCGGCAACGGATACAGCCGCAATTCCCTCAGCGTCATCTGATTTGAAGCCATCCGTGTTACTTGTTTACGTATTAGGATCAAATTCAAGCAGAACTACTATAGTGTCAATAGTAGGTCATGTAAGGCCAGCAAGCCTTTATGCCTCAGTTGTAAACCAGATTCCACCAAATACAGTTCCCCAAACCTATAGTCTCGTCTCTGCCCATCTTCCTCCTTAGCTTGGACTTTGAAGTCATAAGACTAGCAAACGTAACAATCCGTGCAGATGTGCGTCGATCCCGCATGTTCCGAATATATATGATTTTGGAACAGGGTTTTCAGTGCTGTTGGGTGTGTTATAGGCTGTTGTGGGTAGTTCTGGTCGGGGCAGAAGAAATCGATGGGGATTCGCACGTGGGCATCCCGTGGAGGTGTACAGGGACCACTCGTATCGGCGGTATCTGTGCTGCTTCCAGTATTGCTTCGTGGTCTTCAGAGGATGGTATCTTTTACGTATAAGGGCAGGTTAGCGTGATCGTTGGTCATAACGCTGTGCCGCGTTGGAGATTGGGATGGTTGTTTAAGGCGGGTTATCAGTGCGAGCGTGAGTTGTGCTCTGCGTAGGAAAAGTGGTGATTCACCACTCTGCGTATAGGCTGAGGACAGGTGATGTCCTGAAGGTTCCGGTGCATATTCGTATAGCTGCGTTATGTACAGAGTCCAATACAGACAGGGTTTCCTCTTTGGCGTATTGATAAGTTATGCAGCCGCAGTCCAACCGAGATCTGAGAATTGCTATGTAGCGGCTGGCGGAATAATGTTAGTCTGTCGCCTCCCCATGTCAACTCAGCCACGTGTCTCAGCAGGTTCATTCTCTTTATGCAACTGCTTTTCAGAGCCTGTATGTGGGGCTTCCATGGGAGCTGCCATCAAAGGTAATACAGAGGAATTTAGTTGTTGATATAGCATGATCGGTCTGCCTTGAGGGGACAGTTGAGGAGGCCGTTAATAATAATAGAGGCCTCCTCGTTAATAATAATAATAATAATAGTTGAGGAGGCCGTTAATAATACCCTGGAATAAATAATAAATTACTGGGCATATAACTATAGTCTTGAATTGAAGACAAACAATTTCTGCTGATGAACACGATCAAACGATAGGAAACTTAAATAAATTATACCTTAAAATATAAGAAAAATATATTGAGCTTATTACTATAATCTTAAACTGAACACAAGCGATATCTTCTAATCAACGCGATCAAACGATAGGAGACGTAAATATATTATCCCCTAGAATAAATAAACAATTACTAGGCATATTACTTAGTCTTGAACTTAACACAAGCAATTTCTGCTCGTGAACACGATCAAACGATAGGAGACTTAAATATATTATACCTTAAAATATAAAAAAAATTTACTGAGCTTATTACTATAATCTTAAACTGAACACAAGCGATATCTTCTAATTAGCGCGATCAAACGATAGATCACTTAAATATATAATAGCCTAGAATAAATAAGAAAATTACTGGGCATATTACTATAGTCTTGAACTGAACACAAGCAATTTCTGCTTGTGAACACGATCAAACGATAGGAGACTTAAATATATTATACCCTGGCATAAATAAAAAATTACTAGGCATATTACTATAGTCTTGAACTGAACACAAGCAATTTCTGCTTGTGAACACGGTCAAACGATAGGAGACTTAAACATGCATTTTTACTTATAAAATTAGTGGTTTGCTCTTAAATGTAAAATTAGAATTATGTGTTTTATATGTATAATTATTTATGTGGCGAGGTCCGCTACAATACTATATATATACTATATATATATCTGAAATTGTTAGGCGAAAATAGCCTGCATGCCGAATTTCAGATCTCTAGAGCAATCAGAAGTGGGCTAATTTTCGTTGTCAATGTTAACAACAAACAAATCCACAAACAAACAAACGCGAAGCTGAGTTAAGAAAAACGTGTTAATTAATAATAATAATAAAAGACTTAAATATATAGTACCCTAGAATAAATAAAAAATTACTGGGCATATTACTATAGTATTGAACTGAACACAAGCAATTTCTGCTTGTGAAAACGATCAAACGCTAGGAAACTTGAATATATTATGCCTTCAAATATAAAAAAGTTACTGAGCTTATTACTATAATCGTAAACTGAATACAAGCGATATTGTTTATGAAGACGATCAAATGTTAGGAGACTAAAATATATTATACCATAGAATTAACAAAATGTTGTTGAGCATGAGCATATTACTATAGTCTTAAACTGAACACAAGCAATTTCTGCTTGTGAACACGATCACACGATAGGAGACTTAAATGTATTATACCTTAGAATATACAAAAAGTTACTGAGCATATTACTATAATCTTAAACTGAACATCGATATCTGCTTGAGAACGCGATAAACGATATGAGACTTAAATATATTATACCTTAGAATTTACTAAAAATAACTGAGCAAATTACTATAATCTTAAACTGAACACAATCAAACGTGAGAAGACTCAATCTTGTTTTACCTTAGAATCTACAAAAAATGTACTGAGCATTTTACTATAATCTTAAACTAAACACAAAGCGATATCTGCTTGTGAACATGATCCAACGATAGGAGACTTAAATTTATTATACCCTACAATGTGCAAACTTTTACTAAGCGTATTATTATAATTATAAGCTGAATATAAGCGACATGTGATTGTGAACATAATCAGATGATTGCAGATTTAAATGTAAGATACCCTATAATTTACAAATATTCAATGAGCATATTAATATGATCTTAAACTGAACACAAGAAATGTCTGCTTGTGAACTCGATCAAACGATAGGAAACTTAAATATATTATACCTAACAAAGTATCGCAAATCACGGCCAAGAGTTCAGCGCAGCTGTTATGCCAATGAAAGGAATTTACTAAAGCGAGTAATTTTATATTCATAAACATTACCCAACTGCAGTCTGGAGGTCGCGGGAAGGTTGAGGACAACCCATGCAGCCATCAACCTGTAATGGCAGGCTTCTTGCTATGACAGAACTGCTTTAGTTGTTTAGTTTCTTCATTTAAACGAAAGTTACAAAATATTAGGTTAGTTTATGATAAGTTAGGATAGGTTAAGCAAGAAAAGCTACTTAATCTTGTTAAAATAACAAATAACCTTACCTAACCAACCCTAACCTAGCCCACCTTAACCTAACCTAATGTTTTGAGACTTTCGTTTCACACGAAATTTAACGACGCAATTATAATACAAAATTTACATATTATTCTATTGTTATTAATAATCAATCGTTAAAAATTATTCCATTGTTTTTATTCAATCGTCATGAATATTCAATGCATTGTCTAATTATCTTTCGCTTGCTATTAAACTTATGTGTAACGTGCCATCGACGTTTGTGTGAACCAGACGCCGCGATATATCAGCTCGCAATACTGTTATGCAAAATAAAAAGCAGATAAGCCATAACTATTTCAATTTACCGATTCAGAAATTTGCCCGATTTTGACGACATTAAATTTTTTAATTAAAAGAATCAAAGCTTCGCTAGTTCAGAGTTATGTGGCAATTTTCACCACAAATCAAGTCCTGTAACATCGTCTTTTGAACTCAACACTCAACATGAACGAAACTCAAAAGTAGAAAATCAAATACGAAAGAATGTTGTAATTTTGACAACAAACGCCGATTGATCATCAAGGTTCTTAAGATAAAATATTCAAATGTGCGTTTTATTTATTTTACACGGTGAGCTGTGGGAGAGCTTGTAATAGCTTGTGTCCCGATACCATGACTATATATGTGTAAGTAATCATTGACATATTTGTGCAGTTTCTGGGTATTTCCAACTGATGCCCTGAAATATATACAAAAAAGAAGACAATTTCCTCTTGAAATTTTAAATCCAATATAATGTATTAGCGGCGGATATCGTGCATATGAGTAAACATGCGAGGCAACTCAAAAGCAGTTTTGTTGTCAGAATAATTGTTTACGCTAAGAAACGGAGAGGAAATAATCCATGGAAATTTTGATGAAATGCAAATGTAATGACCAAGCATAAAACCGATATAACTTTCTGAGGCGCGTGTTTCAGCGACGGTTCAGATATTTGTAAGTCATTCCCTTTGATAAATGTGGGATTAATTAAATGCATTGATGAATAAATAACGCAATCAAGGAATCGATTCCAGAATTATGATTGAGACAGTTGCGCGCAGGCGAGTTCGGAGAAGTGTCGATCCAGTCAACAGCTCTGGGATTATAACAGCTCTCAACCTGCTACAGACGTCCAGACTGTTTATTAACGTTTTTCATTATAAAACTTTTCCCCATGAGATATTCGTTGTGTTGATATCAGAGCTACGATGAATTCTTGGTCGGGATTTATGATACTTGGGTGCTGGTGCGAGTTCAATTTTCAGAAGCTGGGCAATAAGAAATGTTCACGCAAGTACATAGAGTCATATTAAAACCTGTATGCAAGAGCTCGAAATCAAGCTAAAAAAGGTTTTCGTACTGCAATGAAAAACTAAGAAAAAAAGATTGCTGAAAATGGAAAAAGAATCCGAAAGCCTTCTTTTTGTACGCTAGTTCGAAGTGTAAGTCAAAGGACGGAACATCTGTTTTGAAAGTAGACCAACGAAAGATTTCCTCTGATGAGGGCAAGGCAAACGTTCTTAATCAGTTCTTCAGCAGTGTATTCACAGAGTAGGACTTGAACAGTATTCCAGATATTGAGGAGCGCCCAGTCGGCTCGAAGTTAACAGGTTTTGAAATACACGAAGAAGAGGTTCTCAGACGCCTGGTAGCTCTAAATCCCAACAAGTCATGTGGACCAGACGGCTTCCATCCCAGATTGCTCAAAGAATTAGCAACCGTTCTGGCCGGCGCATTGACAGTATTCTTTCAAAAAACCTTGAACGAAGGAACTTTGCCGTCCGACTGGAAAGAAGCTCAAGTAACACCATTGTTCAAAAAGGTGACAAAGTCACGGACGGACAGACAGACGAGCATGGCGAGCACAATAGTGCATTTTTTTCATAAATGAGAAAATGCGCTAAAAAGAAAACAATTATTATGGCCAACGAGATACCAATACCTAATGTGAACTTCAAACTACAGAGCAATAAAAGGGACACAGCAATAATAGACCGAATAACTTCCCTCTTGAACCTTACTTTCCTTATTTTCGACCTACCCTTAACACGAACTTACCCACCATGCTAGCCTCTGCACCAATATGTTGCTCCTACCTGAACCTCATTCCCTCTCTTCCTACCTACACGACACCAATGGATGTGTGACGCGTTAGGACCCAACTCTTGAGCTAGCGGGCTAGCCGATTTGAGGACCCGACTCTTGAAAGTCTTTCAGGGTCACCACGCCTCAAATCCAAAATCTAAATAAAGATGACCTCATATTGATGATGATGATGTGCCCAGGTACTTAAAGTACAATTTAGTAACAGAATAGAATAGCAGTTTCAGCGTTTAGTAGGCCGTAGGCCTGTAGTCGATTCTTAACATCGCAGAACATTCACAGCATTTTGCGGTCTCGAACTCGCAACTCACTGTTACAATTCTGTTGTGCTTAACCGCCCGGCCTCCTCGCCGATTCTGATCAGAAACTGGCGCAGAGAGCTGGGATAGAACCCACGACTCTCTGCGCCAATCTTGGTACTCTGAACTGTAACCACTGGGCCACCCTGTAATGTATGTAATGATGACAGCATGTATCAGTTATTAATTCTGATCATACAATATTTGAATATAATTTCGGTAGAGGTAGGTTACATAACCATAATTAAAAAGAACAGTTCAAAGTTAAGCCCTGTTCGGGCGCTAATGACCGTTTGTCTTTTCAGTGAGACTCGGAACCAGTTCTGATTACGTAAAATGTCTGAGCTACCTTCGGTTCATATTATTGCTTAAATTATATAACAAAGGAATAAAATAGTGGCAAATCTAAACTAGTAATTATTTAGGGTAAGGCACGGTGGAGTACTAATACAGGAATAGATAAGGTAGCTAGAGCGACACGATCGCAAGTGAAGCAGGCGAGTGTCGGAGCTGGCTTATGGGCAGCGAGACTGCGACTGACTCATGGGATGCTTGGGGCACTTATATAAACTCGCTAAAATGACGTCACGGAAGGTGACGCGAGTGATGCTACTGAAGTCATGGGTAGTGACGTAATACCGTTACAATAATACTTGACAATTTATCCTAAACAAGGCAGTAATTGAGAAAATTAGCTCCATGAATTCTTTAAGGCCATGCTTAAACCAAATTCTTGAGACTTAACCATTGACTTGACGAGCATGTCCTGAAGAGGTGCATGCTGTTTGACAAAAAATTCAGTGCCACAACACCATGAAATATGATGAATATTTGTAAATGCCAGAACAAGAAAAAAAAATGCAAATAAAGGTGTATGTCTCGCACAGCAGAACATAATACAGATGTGTGGATGACCAAGAGGTCGGAGCTTATAACAACACGAGTCAGGAGAGCCACAGTATAGAACAAGAAGAAGGATGCAAATGAACGTCTCATTGCGAAACGTTGACTTGTCATCAATAAGAGTCAACGCTTGCTCAGGGCTTATACAATATTTTCACCCCATGTATTGATAACAGAAGAGAATGTGCAAAATATTTCATGCATTAAATGCAAGCAGAACATAATATAATAATAATATAGCGGTTTTAGCGTTTATTTTAGGCCGTAGGCCTGTCGCCGATTCATAACATCGCAGAATATTCACAGCTTGTTGCGGTCTCAAACTCGCAACTCACTCTTTGACTCTTTCGCTTTGCTTAACCGCCCGGCCTCGATTCTGAGCATAAACTGGCGCACAGGTAGCAATTAAGGATCGAACCCGCACCTCTCGGCTCCAATCCTGGTACTCTGAACTGTAACCACTGGGCCACCCTGTCCCTAAGCATACTGTACCTAAAAAAGGGGTTCACAGAACATTGAGCATCTGGGCTGCTAACTAATTGCTCCGTCAACTACAATATGCTATTAGATTAACATTCTGATGGATGCCGTCATGCATAGAAAAACCGGCGCTCCAGAGGAGAGTTGACCACAGCGTGCGCCGCATGCAGCAGACTGTATCACAACCGGCGCACCAGAGGAGAGTTGACCACTGCGTGCGCCGCATGCAGCAGACTGTTTCACAACCGCCGCACCAGAGGAGAGTTGACCACAGCGTGCGCCGCATGCAGCAGACTGTATCACAACCGCCGCACCAGAGGAGAGTTGACCACAGCGTGCGCCNGCTTCTTCAAAACCAGCCCGACAGTTCCCAGCACAGCTCCCTGTTCCTCTGCCTTGCCACACCCTCCAGCTTCTCCCTGCTTTTAGGATCAAAGTCGCTCTGTAGGAACACTTTCTTGATGTGGGTGCTGGCAGTTAGCAGCAACTGTGTCGCGCCGGCCTGTGTCAGGCGGCATGAGGGCAGCACAAGCCAATTGCTCCTGCGGAACGAGACCACATCGTGTGATGCTACTCAGACAACGGGAAAGCGTGCACGGATTTCAGTTCTCTAAATTATCTGTCATGAAGAAAACTTCCAAATAGACTTATAGACATAATAATTGAAGGGAAATAATTGATATTTTGGTACGGCAAGCCACAAACGTAAGTTTAATCAAAGTTATTCTCTAATTTGGGAAATCACACGAGTTATACGTGCACCTGTTTCACCGCGCAACTGATCACTTTAAAGTACCACTTTCACAAGTTAGTATTGTACGAATTCTGGTCACATTCACTGTCAGATTTCAATTAAAGGAAATCAAAGCCACCACGCACCCACTAGCAGAATACAACTTCCACGCCACCTTCACCAGCCACGGCACCTCGCAGTCTTCCAGTTGTGCGCAGTGCAGGTGTGTGTACGACTCAAGACTCTGCTCAATGTCCTCTGCCTTGAGTTTTCTGCTCACGGCAACGCCTGGGGAGCAAACCAAAGTTAGATGCAATTCAATGCCACGGCCGTGCAACACCTGTAGTGTTCAGCCAATGGAAAGCCTGCACTGTTTGGCCATAGGAACGCATGTAGTGTTTGACCAATGGAACGCCTGTATGTTGGAACGTCCACTGGGCACTTCTAATCACGTCCCACTGGGCAATTATAATCTCCCAGTAGAATCAAATCAAGTCCACCACGCTTCTCAACAAGTCCCCTTCACCAGCCAGGCACTCACCCTCACCGGCCACTCACTCACCTCTTACCGGCCATCACTCACCCTCACCGGCCAGTCACTCACCCCTCACCGGCCAGTCACTCACCTCTTACCGGCCAGTCACTCACCCCTCACCGGCCAGTCACTCACCAGCAGGCCGATGTACTGCAGTGATGTCATGGCCTGCAGCGTCGAGGCTTTGACGTAACCGTGGAAGAAATGCAACGCATGTCTAGGGTTCAAGAAATAATGTTGATAGTTTAGACAGGATAAATATGCGCGGTGTTTTTCTTACATGAGATACAGCGATTGGTGTGAGTTCCACGTTAGCCAGTAAGAACGAAAATTAATGCTAAATGTGGCTAAGGAAAACATCATAATAAGAAATTAATAAATACCTAGGTTTTCTGTATGTGACTATTAATTTTGACATCTGATTTATTTTCATGGGATGCCATTTGCGACACAAGTTTCGACAATCTGATGCTTCATTGCTAATATATCGTTTAAATTCACCAGCTACGTTCAGAACATCTTTTCAAAATTTTATTTTATTTTTTTAGTATGAGATGCTTCGGGTCCACTCAATATCTTCCTTACCCATGACCAGCTTGTAGGAAAGGTTCCAGTCTGTGACAGTCTGTGGGCGGCGATTCTCGTGACCAGAAGGAGTCCAGGAGATGCAGGGTAATTGCACAGCCGGCCTCTGCCAGCTGGACAAGCAGGAGTGACAAATGTTGCACGGGTTCTGAGGCTGTGGACCACACAGTCACGCAGCCCTGGGGTTTATTGTTGGAGTTTCTTAGGGTAGCCATGGCCTTCTGCGCCGCATACTCTCCTCTTATATCCCATTCTGAATTATTTGGTAGGAATTCGGATGGCATAAGTTTTATAATTCTTGCTTGCAAAGCTGCTTCCGCCTTCTGCGAACAAGGATGAAACACTGATATTAATTAGTTATATATATTTTTAGTTATATTTTCTTTTTATATTCGCCATTAATGCTTTATTGAAGTAGAAAATATTGTTCAGGAATTTAATAATAGCAGTTGGCTCATTAATAATTGCTCAATAATAATTCTAAACAATACTCAATGCCGCTGTCCTCAACAGGTGTCGAATATTAACCTCAAATGATCCCTTCAGGTCCGACGTCTGCTCAATTATTCGCCGGCAGTTATTCTCCAGAGTTTCGCAAAGCACATCACCATGAGATTTCATTCGAAAGAAGTTCCATAATTTTTCACACGTCACATCAAACGATTCTTCTTTTATGTAGTTCTTCATTAAATTCATAGCTTCCTTCAAATTCTGTCGTTGTTTCTCAAGGTTCTTCTTGCGAAGTTGAAATTCCCTTTCGAAGGCCCGAATCTTGCGCATCACCTGCAAAGCTGAGTCGCAGTCCCGCACAGCTTCATCTATGCTTTTTATTACTTCTTCGCCATTTACGAAGAAATTTGACTTTTGGAGGTCACTGTTAAACTCTCCCTCCAAAAGATCCGCTGGCAGAATGGTGCAGTGGTTACGATGAGACTTCAAACATTTCTTACAGAAAGCTTGCGAGCAACTGGAGCACCAAAACTCGTATAGCACTCGATGTGAGGGGCACACGCCATCTTGATTTTCACCAGCGGCAGTCTTCCAAATGTCTGCATCATTAGGGATGAGCATATAACAGACAGGAAAACGGGCAGATTCCCCATCCCAAGGTTCTCTGCAGGATGGACATTGAGGCAAGGTGTCCGCGTTCTCTTCGGTTCTCCTCAATTCATTATTTTCCTCTACTTGGTGGAGGCAGGGACCACAGAAAACATGACCACATGGAAGGGATATAGGCCTGTGATCAGAGTCGTTATAAGTCTCGTTGCAAACACTGCATTCCAGGTATTTCATCTCTTCCATGACATGAACATGCACAAGTTTTTCCCGAGCTACCCTAATTTTAAGTCTGTTGATGGAGTAAAATTGATGAGACTATGAATCAATTAACACAATCGTTGTTGCACGCACGATCAATCAGAAACTAGTTCACTAGCCTCAATCAGAAACTATAATAAATTCAGTGAATGATTCCTTACTTTAAAGTAACAAAAACAGGGGCAACTTTTTGAAACACTATCTAGGAAATCCGTCCTCAGAATCGTAGTATTAAGAATCCTGATTTTTTTTACTTCTGTTTGCATTTTAAATGATCACCGCTTATTGCACTACACGGACATCCACCACCATGCATGGAGTGTACTTCATACCAAGGACGTCACAAAAGTTCTATGGCGATAGCAGAGCAGCGTTCGGTGCAAGGTGATAGCGTCGACTGTGAAAATTATTTATACACATGCTGTTGACTTCCTATTCAAGGCATCACACTCAGTAGGAACAGCCGCTCACAGAACGAAGCTGTGGTCATTAATCTAAAATATGCAGCAATGATAAATAGCTTCGTACGTAGGTAACCAGAAGCCGCTTGAAAGACTACGCTCAGTATTTCAGCTCTCAAGAACTCCGCAAGTTTTTGTCACGCCCATTTACGCTGACGGATAATTATTTTATTTTTAACACTTGTTTTTGAGCGTTTAACCGTTGAAAAGAATATGCAAACAAGCAGGAGGGACTTCCAACAGCTGTTCTCGAGTGGACGTACGAACGTGTTATAGAAACTTTCTCTCTGTTTTAGTTCACACTCGAAGCAGAACTCGGTCGCAATAATAATAATAGACTAATACTACTTAAAGAGATGTGATTGATTGATCACCAGAATTATGATGAATGTTGAGTACCACGGTGGTGTAAGCGTTCAACCTAAGGAACAGAGAAGGCCGGAGACTTAACTAAATTTGCTCTATTTTTCGGCATGCGATTTCACCCCTGTCCTTCCGCTTCTGTCGCTTCTATGATAATTTGTAACTCGTCTCCGGAACAAAAACGTCTTTCAACTCCATGGATTAACTTCTCAACTAGAATTAAGAGTCGGTGATAGCACGACAGTCTCTTCTTTCGCAGAGGTATAGTTGGTAACTGTAATTAAAGGACCGCCGTTATCTTGATACAAGTCATTTATCAGCAGTTGCAAGTGATAAGAAGTGAAGTATATATACGTGCGTATAATTTCCTTTATTATTGAATCGCTGCATATGTTATTCAAAAAGTGCGTCCAGACAACATCACTCATAATTAAGTCCAAGATATTTTTAAAACGTTTTTCTTAGCTTAGCTTCGCGTTTGTTTGTTTGTTGTTAAAATTGACAACGAAAATTAGCCCACTTCTGATTGCTCTAGAGATCTGAAATTCGGCATGCAGGCTATTTTCGCCTAACAATTTCAGATACAATCATAAAAACTTGCAATTAATATTCCAAAATTCAAGCAAATCCGTTCAGTATTGTAGGAGTTATGAGTCCTTCGGTTGATTGAAAAATATGTTTATTAGTTTTAATTGAAAACTAATTGATCTCCAAATCTGAAATAATTCCTGCCGCAGCGTATCAATTATAACTAGTTATATGTCAAAATTCAAGTAAATCAGTTCAGTATTGTAGATAATATGAGTCCTTCGGTTGATTAAAAAATACGTTTATTACTTTTAATTAAAAACTAATTTATTTAAAAATCTGTAGTAATGCCTGCCGCAGCGTATCGATAATAACTACTTATATTCCAAAATTCAAGCAAATCCGTTCAGTATTGTAGGAGTTATGAGTCCTTCGGTTGAGCTGAGTCCGCAGGCGAGTTCGCAGGCGGGTCCGCGAAAGTGTCGATTCAGTGCGGGTTTCGGTGCGCTAGGGAATTGGTAATATTCACTTTGTAGTTGTTAAGACATTGATTACGGATATGTCTCACGCTTATAAAATGTGAACGAAAGTGGAATAAGAAAATGTAAGTCTATCAATTCATTTTAGAGCGAATGTCAGAGCATGAATAATCACTATGCGATTCATAAAGATTTAATCTGTAAGGGGGGAAATTGATTTTGTTTCAAATTATCAAGTGGTAATGAGGTTGAAAAACTAAATATTTAAAAATGACTTTATGTGTTAAAATTTCGATTTTGAAATTTAAGGACTTACGGACGTTGTTGCATCAGTGCGTCCCTGGCTTCCGCTGGCGGCGTAGCCGGCGCTTGGGTCGCCTGCCGAAGACCACAACTGCCCTGGATGTAATGGACCATCATGATTCCTGCCTTCCGGAACGTAGCCTTCAACACTTCTGGACAATCATATATAGGCTGTGCGTCGAACCAGCCCTCGGTCGAACGATCACTCGTTGAAGGACGATAAATTTTGGAACAGAACTATGTTATCTTAAACCTAACCTCAGATGCGGTAAACGTAAAATTACGTAATTTAACGATACCCGGAAGTCAAATTCTATCCGTGGCCTGGTGGTGCAAGGCAGGTTTCATGCAAGGCTGGAGGAGGACAAAGCTGAGTGGTTCACGGCTGATTGGTTGATGTCCGGAGTGATCCAAGGCGTTCGATTCAGGGCTTATTGGTGCACAAAATTGGTGGTGCACGGCTGCGCTCCCGAAAATATTCAGGATATTGTAGAGCAAGTATGTATTCCTGCTGGCACCAACGTATTACTTAATTTTCTCATCAGATTTTTTAAAATAGAGGCAGTGTCTTTGAAATCGATATGTACTCAAATGATTAAATCTCTATCTAAAACTCTCACCCGCGTCGGTCGTTCCTAATTCCATGATTGATCATAATTTCATGATTTTCAAAATATCAGAAAGCAAGGGCCATTACTCATCAGAACTCAGCATGAAATTTGACTGTTATATTGGGTGGACCATTATAAGTAAGAAATTTAGATCATGCATGCATATATATACACACACACGTGCGATTGATGACCAGAGAATTCGTTGATTTATATTATCAGGGAGTGGAACTTTTCTTCAGATGACGGTAGATAAAAAGGCAAATTTCAGGAAGTAGTTTTTGCTTATTAACGACGTTTCGAATGCAACAAAAATTCATTTTCAAGTTAGAAGAAGCATTAAACATTGAAATGACTACCAGATTTGTCTGAACTGTGAAAGAATTTTCCGAGTAATTTTTGGTCCAAAATTCAAGTGTTGTACCCTATTTGCAAATATAATGTACTTATTTCCACCAAAATTTCAATGTTTAATGCTTCTTCTAACATGAAAATGAATGTTTATTGCATTCGAAACGACGTTAATAAACAAAAACTACGTCCTGAAACATGCCTTTTAATCTAACGTCATCTGAAGAAAGTTCCACTCCCTGATAATCTAAATCAACGAATTCTCTGGTCATCAATCGCACGTGTATAAACAAGTGAATTCTGCCATCTATTACTAATTTCTGCACACACATATATATGTACTCTTATGTATTCTTAACTTGGAAATAAATGTTGTAACATTCATAACGTCGATAAGATATTATTATCATCATTTAATAAACCTGCCTTTTTATCTACCAACGTCCTCTAAAAAATTGTTTGCCTCCTTGAAAATTGTAATGAATTGTTTGGTCATAAATTGTACGCATATAAACAATAAAAATGCATATATATTTAGTATTATATGGCAGAATTTGCTTGTCTATACATGTGCGATTAATGACCAGAGAATTCGTTGATTTAAAATAAAATTATCAGAGAGTGGAACAACTCTTCAGATGGCATTGGTAGATGACGATGCGTATATCTAAGCAGGTTTCATTGAAGTTCAGAGAATTCGTTCTATTCACAATTTATAATTGTTTTTTTTCAACACATCGAAGAATATTTTTCAATACTTTTCTCGGCAGACTGCGCGCATAGAGGAAATGAGTTCATAGAATATGATTGATAAATGATAACCATGGCTGAATTAATACATGTATTAATTCAACCATGACTCCATGAGTGATAACGGCAGTAGCTACAAATGGCCGAAAAGAGATACGACGAAATGACCGAAATCCTGTTATCGAGCGGGTTTCACTGAATCGACACTTTCGCGGACTCGCCTGCGAACTCGCCTGCGGACTCAGCTCAACCGAAGGACTCATAACTCCTACAATACTGAACGGATTTGCTTGAATTTTGGAATATAAGTAGTTATTACCGATACGCTGCGGCAGGAATTATTGCAGATTTTTACATAAATTAGTTTTTAATTAAAAGTAATAAACGTATTTTTTAATCAACCGAAGGACTCATAACATCTACAATACTGAACTGATTTACTTGAATTTTGAAATATAACTAGTTATAA